>NC_056726.1:1745730870-1745738370 GCF_019279795.1 Protopterus annectens | reverse complement strand
TGTTCTTCATCTCACATTGCTGCAGTCATAACCTGTGGGTAGTCCGCTGTCCTCGGTCGGCCCGAATACCAAAGTGTTAGGCTGGTGTCGGTCATGGTCGCTTAGATCTGACGCCAGTACGCCGTGGTACTAAAGCGCATGACCGACGCCATATCCTCAGTCTTTCTTGCCGCATGGTCCAAAGCAGAAGCAGCGTTTGCAAGTGCTGTTCGGCGTCCTGAAATTTTCGTATTCTGAGTTTCAGACCGAAGACCAAGTTGGGCTAAGTACCCCGTTGGGGAATATTTTTGTCTTTTCTTGCCTCAGTTAAATCCGGATGTCAGAAAAAGTAAATAATTGTATTTCTTGTGGGAAGCAGATACCTCATAGGGATTACCACTCTCTCTGTATTCCTTGCTTGGGGCCTGAGCACGACGTAGTCGGGTGTCGCTTTTGTGCTAAATTTAATAAGCGCACCATTAAACACAGGTTAGATTGTGCTAGACTTGTCTTCGGTAAGCGGTGTAATTACAATATGCCATCGGATCCTCCGACGTCCGCTACCGCTAAGAAGCGTAAAGAAAAAACGTTAAAGTCCAAGCAGGATGAGTTGTCTGTTGCGGACGCCGGTTCTTTAGAAACTACGGTGGAATCTGTGGATCCAGCCGAAGTTTCAGCTGAATCTCAGGGGGAGCCTTTAATCTTGCAGGGCGTGGCCTCTCAGGAGTCTGGTCAGGCTGAGGGGGCGCCTCAGGTTTCTGTAGTCCCTTCTCTGTAGTCCCTTCTCTGCATAAGGTGGTTAGGCCTTCTACTTCTATCTCTAAAGCACCTTCCAAGGCCAGGCCTGGTTTGTCTTCCACTGGTGTCAGCCCTAGTTCTGTTCCTAAAAAGCATATGCTGAAGATGGCAGAGGATTTGATTACTTTAATCAGGGGTTCTATGCCCCCCCCCGGATAAGAGGCCTAGGGTGGAGCCAGAGGTGGAGGGTTTAGAGCATTCCTCAGATTACTCTGAGTCTTCAGCTGAGGACGTTCAGGATTTTCCTCCTTATTCTGATTCTGATGCAGAGGATTCTTGTCCTTCTGCTTCCCCTCCAGAGGATTTTTCCTTTTCTGAGACCCTGCATTCCATGAGGGAACATTTTAAGTGGGAAAGTCAGGATTTCTCAGATTCTCGTAAGAGGCTTAGGGCATTTTTATTTTTACCACAGCATAGACCCTTGGCTATTCCCCCTGTTTTGGATGTTGTACAGGATGTTTTCTCTGAAGCTTCCCTTAATCCTGATTCTTTACCTCCTGCCCCTGTTAAACCAGACAGGTATTACAGAGTGCCAGAGGCCCATAAATATTTGTATAAGAGCCCTAGAGCTGACCCGGAGACTATTAGCCAGGGACCTAAGGGTGTCAGGGCTTCTATTGTGAAGAATCCAGTTCCTCTGGATAAAGATTCAAGAGCTTTGGATAGGTGGGGTAAAAAAGTATATACCTCTTCCACTCTAGCAATGAGGGCTTTGAATTGCCAGTTTCATATGCTGAAGTACCAGAATTTTCTATTGAGTCAGTTAAAATCTAAGGTTGATGCTTTGGCAGAGGGTATTGAGTGTAAAGAATTGCAAGATTTAGTTCATGCCTCTGATCAGGTGGGTAAGCATTCTTTGCAGTGTGGTTTTGATGCTCTTCAGGCTTCCTCCAGGGTGGCTGCCACTGGATCAGTTATTCGTAGGCACGCCTGGCTTAAGGATCAGAATTTGTCAGAGCATGTAAAAGCTCGAATTTTGGATGCTCCCCTTCAATCTGAAGTTCTGTTTGGTTCTCCTGTGGAGTCGGTTTTGAAGAAAATGGAAGACAAAGCTAAGTCCATGCAGACAGTTAAATAATTTTTACAGGTACAGCCCCCTAAGTTTAGTAGAAATTGGCCTGCTAAGGGATGGGCTTATCCTTCTTCTGATTTACAGTCTAGGGGCAGATCTAGACGTGGTAGTGGCAGGGCTCATGCTCAGGGTTCTTTCAGACCGAGGACGTGGAGTTCCCCTGCACATTCTTCAGGCGAGGGCAGGGGTCAGCCTTTTCGTAAGCAAACCCAATGACCTGTTCCTTCAGCTGCCAGATCCCACCTGTCTGGCAGCTCCTCTGGGAGGAAAGTTGGCACTTTTCAGGCAACATTGGCTTTTGGTCACCCAGGACAAATGGGTGTTGGACATTATAGATCGAGGCTACAAGTTTTATTTCCACACCTTGCCTCCTTTCAAAGGTATGCCAGACGTTCCTCCTCAGCAAAAGGTGGAGGCTTACAGACAGATTGCTTTACTTCTAAAAATGGGAGCTATCCAGGAGGTCCCTCAGTCAGAAGTGGGCCTAGGATTTTATTCTCGCCTGTTTCTTGTGCCAAAGAAAGGAAACACTTGGAGGCCAATACTGGATTTGTCTATTCTCAACACATACCTGGACATTCCAAAATTCAAAATGTTAACTTTGCAAAAACTTCTGCCTCTGCTAGGCAAAGATCACTGGATGGTAACTCTGGATCTCAAAGAGGCTTATCTTCATATTCCTATCAGGCCCAGTTGCAGGAGGTTCCTGCGTTTTCGGGCTGGGACTTTACATTATCAGTTTTCTGCATTGCCCTTTGGCTTATCTACTGCGCCCAGGGTGTTCACAAAGGTCCTGGCTCCAGTGATAGCCTTCTTAAGGTTACGAGGAATACAAATTTATCCTTATTTGGACGATTGCCTGATTCTTGCTCAAGACAAAGTCAAGTTACTTCACCACCTACAGTATGTTATGACAGTGTTAAGGTGCCTAGGGTATTCTGTGAACGAAACAAAGTCCAGTCTAGTACCCTCTCAGGACATGTGCTTTCTGGGTGTGAGACTGAATACAGCCTCTCAGATGGCGTTTTTGACCCCGGACAAACAAAGAAATCTTACCCTTGTCTCTACGGTCCAGGCTGACTGCAAGGACAGTCCTTCAAGCCTTGGGGTTCATGGCATCTTGTATTCTGGTGCTTCCCAATGCCAAACTGCATATGAGGAAGTTGCAATGGTATCTCAAAAGCGTATGGACTCAACACTGCCACGATTTGGACACTGTCATTCAGATAATACCTTGCATTCAAAGGGAATTTCTGTGGTGGGCTCAGGAATGTCACCTAAACAAGGGACTCTCTGTGACCCGACCAGAGGCGAGTCAGATCTTAACGACAGATGCCTCAGACATGGCTTGGGGAGCACACTTCAATGGAAAATGGGTTCAAGACACGTGGCCTGCCAGACTTCAACATTTGCATATCAACATGAAGGAGATGTTAGCAGTCCAATTTGCATTGATGGCTTTCAAGGATCTCATTCATCCAGGACGAGTGTTGATTCAAACAGACAACACAACAGTCATGTGGTACATCAACAAGCAAGGGGAACCCATTAGGTACCCTCTTTGCAGACAAGCTATGATTTTATGGGAGACTGCTCTCAGTTTGCACCTCACTCTTCAGGCAAGGTTTCTGCCAGGAGCACAGAACTCCTTAGCAGATGTTTTGAGCAGGCAGATGGTGGATCCCCACGAGTGGAAATTGGATCCTCATGTGTTTCAACAGTTGACAGTGGCTTGGGGGACTCCAGACATAGATCTGTTCGCTTCTCCACAAAATTTTCAACTGCCAAAGTTTTGCACAAGGATGTTTCACCCACAGGCTTGGAAAGTGGATGCTCTGTCTTTCAGTTGGAGCAACCTTCACGTCTATGCCTTTCCTCCTCAACCTCTCCTTCCAAAGGTACTCTTGAAGGTCAGAAAGGACAAGCCCTGCATGATTTTAATAGCTCCAGATTGGCCACGTCAGCACTGGTACCCTCTACTCAGGAGTTTAGTACGGGAGCCTCCTTGGCCTTTGCCACCAGTTCCACACCTTTTGTCCCAGACAAGCAATCGTTTCCTCAATGTCAGGATACAGTCCCTGCATCTGACAGCCTGGCGTATTCTGTTCTAGACCCTGGGGGGGTCGCAGCTTCCACAACAAGTTTTGAATGTCATTTTGGAGGCCAGACGGCCTAGTACAAGGAAAGTTTATGCTGATAAATGGAGGAGATTTTTTCTTTGGAGCAAGGCAAAGAGCTTTGATGTTTCAGTGCCTAATTTGAGTGTTTCACTTCAGTATCTTACAGAATTACTAGACAAGGGTTTGTCTTTCTCCTTTGTAAAAGTTCATGCTGCAGCTATTTCTGCTCAGTATGGCTGTGACCCACCATTATTCTCTCATCCTTTGTTTAAGCAATTTCTTAGAGGGGCAAAGAATATAAGACCCCCGCGTAGAGCTCCTACTCCTTCCTGGGATCTCAATTTTGTGTTGGAAAAACTCACTTTACCTCCTTTTAAACCTGCAGCTACATCTGAGTTGAAGTTTTTGTCTTGGAAGACTGCTTTTTTGTTGGCTATTACGTCTGCTAGAAGGGTATCTGAATTACAGGCTCTAATGGCAGTTGAACCCTTCTTGATATTTCATAAGGATAGGGTATCCCTGCGTACTAACCCTACTTTTATGCCTAAAGTTGTTTCTAATGTGGCTTTAAACCAATCTATTCATTTGCCTACTTTTTATGCTGATCCCCAAAATAAGGGGG
The DNA here is from genome assembly GCF_019279795.1 of Protopterus annectens. NCBI lineage: Eukaryota > Metazoa > Chordata > Ceratodontiformes > Protopteridae > Protopterus > Protopterus annectens. Next base: position 1,745,733,779 of record NC_056726.1, on the reverse strand, counting down.
AAAAAATTTTGCATTCTTTGGATATTCACAGGCAGTTACGTTACTATTTGAGCAGAACTAAAGGGTTCAGACAGTCTCAGCAGTTATTAATTTCTTTTGCCTTGGGTTCACAAGGAAAACCTGTTTCTAAGCAAACTATTTCTAAGTGGATTGGTCATTGTATTGCTTTTTGTTATTCTCATCATGGTAAGGAGGTTCCGGCTGGAATCGGACCTCATTCCACTAGAGCAACTGCCACTTCTACTGCTTTTTTAAGGGGAGTAGCTACTAAGGATATTTTGGAGGCAGCTACCTGGAGTTCAGTGCACACTTTTTCTAAGCATTACCATCTCCCTCTGTATTCTAAGTCTAGGGCTGGGTTTGCCACTGCTGTTTTACAGGGCATGTTAGCAGCTCCTAATGCTTTCTGATTTTACCAACCTCCCTTTACCTTTGCTTTTGGGATTCTACCCACAGGTTATGACTGCAGCAATGTGAGATGAAGAACATAGTACAGTTTTGTACCTACCATAAATGTTCGAAGATCCACATTGCTGCAGTCCAATTTTCCCTCCCTCCTTCCCCTCTGTAGTTTGGGGTGTATGGGTGGTTTGTGGTGTACCTATTATTGCTATTTTGGTAATTGGGTGTTTTTTTATTTGTGGCTGTAGCCTTTCTTTTTGAGGCTTTCTGACATCTGGGGCAAGAAAGACTGAGGATATGGCGTCGGTCATGCGCTTTAGTACCACGGCGTACTGACGTCAGATCTAAGCGACCATGACCGATGCCAGCCTAACACTTTGGTATTCGGGCCGACCGAGGACAGCGGACTACCCACAGGTTATGACTGCAGCAATGTGGATCTTCGAACATCTACATTTATGGTAGGTACAAAACTGTACTTTCTGGTGCCACATGTCTGTGGATCATTAGGTAGCGCTTAACGAGCTGGATCCCTTCTTCATGAGGGATGCTACAATACAACGCTGTGATATCCAGGGTGATCAGTTGGAAGGCAATGTTATTTTCGTTTTGGATCTCGTGAATATCTTTTAAGAATTCCTAAGAGTCTTTGAGAGAGAACCTGGAGCTTTGGACCAGTGGCTTGAAGTAGAAGTCCAAAAGTTCAGATATCAATTCTGTCTTGGTGTCTCATTGGTGGGTCTGCATGGTTTTTGTGGATTTTGGGTATCCCAAAGAGGCGTCCTACAGTGGGGGAGTCAACTGCCATAAAGTCCAGTTCCTCCTCTGAGATCTTGTGCTGGTAGGCTAGAAGGTGCAGGGTGGAGTCTATGGAGTGGAATTTTTGCAGGACTTCTGTTTGTTATTTTGAGGTAGCTTTGTTGGTCTGCAAGTACTTCTAGCATTTTTCTGTTGTCAGCTTCTGTCATGACCACTACCCCTGCTCCTTTGTCTGCCTTGAGAATCCTGAGGTGCTCATTTTGACAGAGTTTCCTTAGGGCTGTTAATTCTCTAGGGTTGGGGTTGCCTTTGGGCTGGGGGTGTGGCTTTTGCAAACGAGCCCTGATCTCTGATTCGCACACCTTGGAAAATACACTGATATGTGTATTTAGGGTTGGGTTTATGGTGCTCCTCCTCTTGAGTTACTGGAGGACCGCTTTCACTTTCCTGACTGGATTGGGTGGGTTGTGTGCAGTCAGGGGAGGGTGCTGGGGAAGGGGGGGGCAGCTTGTAATATAAGCTGCGACTGTATTAGTACCTCATTTGAATGGCAGCTAGCATTGCTGTTTGTAGCTGCGTTAGGTAACATGCATTGAGCAGGGCTGCTCAGTGGGGGCTGTGTAAGCCGTGTGCCTGTTGGGGTCCTTTCCAGAGGTATTCCCTGTTGACACTATTAGGGGCAAGGACCCCGTGGGCATGTTGGCAGACTAGGTCCCTGTCACAGGGTGGGTGGCATCTACAGAATTATAGTGGCCACATGGGCTTGTGGAGGCCCTAGGTGCTGTGGGTGCAGTTCTGGAGGGCAGGGCAGAAATGGGGGCCGTACCTGCTTGTGAGATACCTGTGGGAATGCTGTTTGCATGTAAAGAGTAGTCGGGAACAGAAACAGTAAAATTGGAACTGTTATTGGTTGGTGTAGAAACAACTGAACCAAAATATGCACTGTTCGAAACATTAGCATTGATATTGTTGCTTACTGAAACATTGAAACCAGTACTGGTTGTATTAGATTGAGTGCCTGCTTGCATTAAAACATTGGAAACAGAAACTGCAACTTTACACTCTGTATTTGCATGCGTTACAACTTTGGAATCTGTATTGGCTTGCCTTACGGCTTTAGAGCCAGAACCACAGTGATCTGTAGCTACGGAACACTTTGCAACATAAGAGGCTTTGGGAACTGTGTTTGTTTGCATTAAAACATTGGAACACGTTTTGTAAGCATTAGAATCTTTCATAGATAGTACAGAATTCAATGACACAAGGTTCGCTGTATGAGGCTCATTGTTCACATGCAATACCATTTCAGAAACAGTCTTGGAAGCAGCATTGGAAGCTGTTTCCGCATGCTTTTTAACTTTGCTTTCAGTAATCGCTTGTTTTGCTAAATTGGAAACAGGCACACAGTTGCATGATACTGAATTACTGGGAGACTAGCATTGATTAGCAAAAATTGAAACATTGGCTGAATTGACTGTGGTGTTAGAACACAAGTTAACAACTTTGCTTGTGGTTGAGTCACAAGATTTAACTTTTGTATTTGCACAAATGTCATTATTATTGTCTCTCTTGTGCGTACTGTTCCCTTTGGGAACGTTGAAAGCCATGGCCAGATGGCCTAAAGTTGTGCCCTCGCAAGACTGTGGCGGGAAGAAGATGGCGGTTGGCTTATTCCGGGCGGAAGTAAATCCCATAACCATGTGGTCACTGACGGACTGCGCAGTCTGAAAATCACTAATGCCGTGTTT
>NC_056726.1:1745575870-1745708370 GCF_019279795.1 Protopterus annectens | reverse complement strand
CTGTGGCGAATTTGGTGATTTTGTTGTAGCAGGTTTCTAGCTTGTTTAGATCGCATTGCCTTAGGGTGGTATATATTGGAGAGGCATAAAGTAGGGTGGAGATAAGGTGGGAATTTGTTATTGAAATCTTTGCTGCTTTGGTGAGAATATGCTTTTTTCTGTATAACGCTCCTAGTTTTTTGTGCACTTTTTTTGTGGTCATGCATATGTGAATGTCAAATTTTAGTTTGTCTATTTCCACTCCTAGCAATTTGGTGTGTTCAGATGGGTATATTGTGGTGGTGTCTTTTCCTGTGATGTTGAAGTGAGAGTTGTTTTGAGTATGTTTGTTGGGTTGGAAGATGAGTAGTTTAGTTTTGTTTGGGTTGAGTATTAATTGGGCATCGGATTACCAAGTTTCAACACAGGAAAAAGCTTCCTGTGTGACTTTTTGCAGTCTGGGTAGGGACTGGGCTGAGCAGATGATGGTTGAGTCATCTGCGTATTGTATGAGTGTGCCATGTTTGGTGGCAGAGGCTAGATTATTGGTGAAAACGGAGCAGAGTAGGGGTCCAAGGATGGATCCTTGGGGAACCCCTATGGAGACAGGTAGTTGGGGAGATGTCATTCTGCCATACAAGGCATTGTTGGCGGTCAGACAGGTAACTCTGAAACCAGTTGGTGACTGATTGTGAGGATAGGTTATTGAGGACAGAAATATGTTTTGTGTGGGACCATGTCAAATGCTTTAGATAGGTCTAGGAAAGTAGCAGAGGAGAGAAAGACATTGTTTTTATGCTGAAGGATAGTGTTAGTAAAGGAGAGTAAGGCAGTTGTGCTATGGTTTGGTCGGAAACCATGCTGAGTATTGGAAAGGAGGTTGTTAGTAAGGAGGTAGTCTGAGACCTGAGAGTGTATGCATCGCTCTAGTATTTTGGAGAGTGGAGAAAAGAGAATAGCTATGGGGTGGTAATTGGTTAGTTCGGTGGAGGGTCCACCTTTGTGGATATATGTGAATATATGTGTATATGTATATATGATATATGTATGTGTATATATATGAATGTGTATGTGTGTGTGTACTTAGTCAACATCCGTCTGCCCTCATGCTGAGCAGGTAACTCTGCAAATGTAATACTTTTGGATTAGAAAACATTCCATTATCAGGAGAAATAGTTATTGATTTCCTGTGCCAGAAAGGATTAGGTCTTGCCTTGAGTGTCTGAAGAGCAATGCATGTAGTATTTTTCTATTACAGCAGTTGCTGAGATTGTGAATGACTAAGTGCATAGTGCTTCTCTTGTTACTGTTTGTGTAACTTATCACAGCATACTCATTTCTTTATTTAAATTCTTTGTGTAACTAATCACAAAGAAATAGTCAAAAGTGCCCTATACACACGTTCACCATTTGTGGAGTTTCATTTGTGTTTGTAATAAACAGCTTGGAATCTACCTCGGTGCTTTCATTCTCCATATAGGGCACTTTTGACTATATTTCTTGGTTGTTTGAGTGGCTTTCCACTGTATTTTTTTTCTGGTAACTAATCACTAAGGTATTACAGAGAGAAGTTTGTAAGGTGCAGTGATCGTTAAGGAATCGGTAAATCATAAGAAATGACTAAAACTAAAATTATTTAAATAGGTGTAAGAGAGTGGAGACCAATAGCAAGCTGTTGTATTATGCTAGTATAGAAACATCACCTTGTACTGCAGAAAAGTTACACAGTGGTGCTACATTAAATATAAATTATGTGCATATGTCAGGCAATACAGCTTCATACACATACACACACACACACGTGCATGTGTGCCGCACACACTCAAACAATATATGCTAGGTCAGGCAATACATCTTCTCACACACACACACACACGCGCGTCTGTGCCACACGCACACACACACAATATGTGCTAGGTCTCTGTACACTGTGATATTTAATTTCCGAACAGCTGATAAAGATTTCCTTTTTGGACAGGGTTTGTTTTAATTAACTGTTCACTGCCATACATGCTATTTCTATGCTTGTTTTTTGCTGCGCGTCTTCAAAACCTTTAAGACCTGTTAGTTTTCGGTTTCTTTTTTGCCTCATCAATCTCTGACCACTGTCCTATTAATGTTCTTTTAAAATAAATAAAAAAATCCCTCTTCCAGAGTATTTCCAATGAAGTGAACTCTAACTGGCCTCATACTTAACTCTGATGACAGGTGAGACTCCGGGAATGCAACAAAGACCAGGTGACATGGTGGTTGGAGCATGGAAGCTACAAACAACACAGTCTACTGATGTAAACTACAGCTATCTCAAAGCAAAACTGACAGATTTTAAGTCAAAGACTCTGACAAGAAGTACAACATGCTCGGGATGTAATTTCACAGTAGAATATTTTGTAGTTTATTTTATACACAAAACAGGAGATTATTAGTTTTACTTTTTTCTGAGAAAATCTGAATATTTCAAACCAGAATCTAATCAGCTTTGTGGAAATACATGTGGAAACCAAGCAGCATGACGTTTAGTTTTTGAGCATAGTCTACTAAACTCCGCAGTTCAAGGGAGCTGAAGACGCTATCAGTAACCTTAGGCTGACATTTTATATTTCAGCATAGCACCCCTTAGACCTACCACAAATACAGTTCTGGAACTCCGTGCACTACCGCAAAAGTTTTAACAGCAGGACAATCCTGAAAAAGAAAAAAAAAAGACCACAGCACATCAGTTATGCAAGTGGTGGCTCGGATTGCAAGAATCTGCCACCGCTTGATTGAGGAAATGCACACGTAGTTGGCTTTGTAATCTGGAGAAAAGACAGGGAGCATTCAAAGCTGATTTTAACAAAAAAGTCCAGTAGGACCATCCAGTAACTCCACTCTAAATCCTAAGTTGAGAAGGTAACTGACAACCTTTAGTTACTTTCTCAACTTATTTTTTACCAATAGCTTGAAAGTACGGGCTGTAAACTTGCGCTGCGGGAAGGCTCTCTGGGTTAACATGAAGGAATTCATATTGTCATAGCGCACTCTGTGTTGAGCCCAGAGGCACCAAGGGATGGTACTCCGGGGTTAATAAGGACAAAGATTTGTTTGGTGCAGAAGCTGCTAGTCTGTTGAAGCAACTTGAGGAACAGGACCAACTCTTGAAGGACTGTAGACAGATCTTTGTGTCAGGTCCTAGTTACCAAAGAAATTATCCTGCTAAGCCGACTTGCTTGAAGGGATTCTAGGCCTTGCAACAAATTGAAACTCCAAACACAGAATTTACAGCACAGGAACCGGGCACAAAGTTGAATAGCAGCCTCCAAAGAACCAGAACCAAGGAAAATTAAATCTGATGAAGTTTTGCTAAACAAAAGCACATAACAACTGTTAGTGTGTGGTTTAAATTTCCTAGTTTCTGGTTCTTTTGGAGGTTGCTTTTCAACTTTATTCCTGAATTCTAGGCCTTGTGATAAGGCCAAGAAATTACCTAGGAAGAGATTTTGTAGGAAGAAGAAAAAAAAACTCGAGTTTGTAGAGCTGGGAGGCTGGCCTCCCTACCTAGACAAATGTTCGTGACTACCTACTGCTCACTTCCCCCATCCTTTTGAACTTCCCTGCCCCTCTCCAAAAGACTCCATTCCTACCAAAAAAAAAAAAATTGCTAGTCGTAAGAGACAAATGGGTCCTTTCCATTATTCAGCACGAGTACAAATGCCTTGGAAAGATCTACCCCATTTACAGGCATTCCTCTGCCTCCTCAAAACCAAATTCATCTGCTGTATCCCATCATCAAAACTCTGAATTAAGAGGATATGATACAGCTAGTTCACTCAATACATAGAAAAATGGTTCTATTTCAGGCTACTTCTTGGGTCTGTGACAACAGTTCGAATAGTAAAAAGATCAAACGGCTGTAAGAACGAAAATGCTGTTTATAGAAATCTGTTTTCTGAGCTCACGGTACAGTGAAAATTGGAAAATTTGCCCTTTTCTCACTGTATTGTGATCTCCGAGTCATATATATTGGGGGGGGGGGTACAGCCCCTCTATGAATGGTATTTTCATTCTTACAGCTGTTCTATCTTTTTACTATTCGATTTGTCATAGACCCTATTCCTTGTATTAAGAAAAGGAGGCTGGTGACCAATTGTCGAGCTGTCCACTCTCAGCACTTTTCTCTAGGTCCATTCCTTTAAAATGTTATCTCTACAGACTCTCTTACCTCTCATCCTAGCTATTGCCTTAATGGGTATCCTTTTTGTCAGGGGGAACTACCTTCATATTACTTTCCACCTTGCTTACAGGAAATTTTTGAGGTTTTCTGCTGGCTCATCAGATTTTCTGTGGGCTTTTTTCAACTCTAAGAATCTTCAGAAAATGCAATGCCCCATCATAGCTTTGTGCAGGACCCAGGGAGTTAAGATATTTCTCTACTTGGATGACCTACAGGCACAGTCTTGGCACACAATTTTGACACATCTCAGTTTTACCCTGTCCCCTTCCCCAGGGATTGGGATTTACAGTCAAGTTCAAAGTCAGGAATGACCCCAGCCTAAGACATTGTTTTCTTGGCTTGCAGACTAAATAAGAAACTCGTGCTAGAAGTGGCAAGTCTCTTTCCTTTCTCATATTCCTTTCTAGTCCTGTGTGGCAAGAATTCCTCAGAGTACTGGGACACGTCAGTGGCCATAGTCATATTTCTCTTGGCCAGATTGCAAATAAGGAAGACCCAGTGGTACCTGAAGTCCACTGGGTCCCAGAATGTACAATCACTGGATGCACTTCTTCCACTCCTATATTGTTTAAGAAGGAGCTTCTTTGGTCGATAACACTCGGAAGGCTCAACCTTAGGCTACCTTTCAAATTGCAGACACCAAAGCAGAAGCGGCACATAAATGCATCAGACAACACATGGGGAGCCCAGACAGGCGAACCAAAAGTTCAGGGACAGTGACCAGAAAACATAAGACCAGAACACATCAGTCTGAAATAAATGAAGAGCCCTACTACTGGCTCTACAAACCTTCAGCCACCATTGGAAACCAGGTTTTGTAAAAGTGTTCAAGACACAACCACAGTCATGTAGTACATAAGCAGGGGGACACCATATCTTACCAACTGTACCGACTGACCATTTTATCTTGGGAGTAGGCCACAACAGCAAGTCTCTCTCTTTCCAAGCTGTTTACATTCCTTTACAGGACAGTACCTTAGCAGGCAGTCTAAATAAATAAAGGAAGCCCCCCCCCCACAAATGGATGCTGAGCAGGGGTATCTTCTTGGGCATAGTCCACAAATGGGTGCCTCAGATCTCTTTGCCTCCTTTAACAACCAACAATTTCCACTTTCTGTACCTGGATGGTACTGTCTTCAAGCTTGTAAAGCGAATGCATTGTCCTTTCCTTGGAAGGGGAAATATTTTTGTGTTCCCTCCTCTTATCCTTCTTCCAAAGGTCTTACTAAAGATACAAGTGGCATGCCCAAAGATTCTACTTGTTACTCCATTTTGGTCAAGGCAGCTTTGGTTCCCCCTTCTTTTCTATTTGCTAAGGACCCCAGAAACTTCCCACCATTGTAGACTTGCTCACACAGCAGAAGGGCTCACGTCATCCCAGCTCACCATCCCTCAACCTCGTGATGTGGATGATAGGATTCGATCCCTTTTAAACACCAGTTCTTTGAGGATGTGCTGAAGGTTCTTCAGGAGGCAAGGAAACCTTCTGCAAGAAAATCTTACATAACCACATGGTAAAGATTTTCAGTATGGTGTCTGATTTAAAAAAAAAAAAAAAAGAAAAAAAAACATCCAGTCCACGCTAACACCCCACCGGTTCTGTCCTGTTTGTATGAACTACTGAAATCCGGTCTAACATGCTCATCATTTAAGGCGCACATTTTGGCTATATCTGCCTGTCTATCTCTGGATCACCTTCTGGCTAAGCTAAGAGGTTAAAAGTTTATTAAAGGTGTACTCCACTTGAAACCACTTAGAAAAGCTATTCCTCCTGCTTGGGATCTAAATTTTATGCTGGAAAAACTTATTGTACCTCCCTTCAAGCCAGCAGTCTCTCTCTCTCTCTCTCAAATTCTGTACTTGGAAAACTATTCTCTCTCCTAGCCCTCCCCTCTGCCAAGAGTCTCAGAGCTGCAGGCCCTTTTGGCTATTCCCATCCTTCTTAAATTTTCACAAGGATAGGGTGTCATTAAGGGCCAATCCCTCATTCATGCTTAAAGGGGTGAATGGAACTTGTCCACTAGTCAGGGTATTAACCTACCCACCTTCATCCATAACCCTCAGAATGGGGGGGGGGGTCCTTCATTCCCTTGATGTCCATAGACAAGTCAAGATTTTACTTGCTTAAGGCAAAATATATCCTTAGATTATTTATTTTATTTTACATTTGTTAACCGGGAAAGTCTGTCTGGACACGCATCCATTTTCAGCAGAGGCCCAGGGAGAAAAGCTCCAGTTACATACGAGGTGCTTTATATATATGAGCAAGTTAATAAAAATGGTGGATTACATACACAAAGGATTTAACAATCCTAGGTAAGTATGGACAAGTTTACAAGGCTCTTAGTTTTCAGACAGTAAACTTCTCTTACACTATAATAATGTATGTATACATTAAGTACATGCAGTATATTACAGCCTTATACAATAGGATATTACAGTAGTTAGCAGGATTGCATATATTTTTATAATGTTTTAACTTATAGAAGTAGACAGTTAAATGTGAGGAACTAGATCCTGAGTTGATATTTCATATTAATAAACGCAGACAGTTGCATTTGAGAAGCTAGACTTATTGTAAATGTGTGTATATATTTCTAGTGATTCAGCCTTTACCCAGGAGCAAGACAAGAGCATAACCATTTTTTAAGGTTTTTAGTAGTTTTTTTAATTGTTGAGTTATTTGATATTTGGGAAGGTAGGGAGTTCCAGAGCTTTGAAATGTAGCAGTTAAGAGAGATTTACTTGCATTATTATGTCTTGCAACTTCAAGGAGGTTAAGGGAGCTTGATCTCAAGGTTCTTCATGTGGTGTGGGGGTGTATTAGGTTTTGGAGGGCTGGAATCTTTTTAGAGTGCTGGTATAACTTATGTGCTAGTGATAGCTGATTGAGTTGAAGTAGCTGAGGGAACTCCAACCATTTCAGTTTTTTGAGAGATATGCAGTGGTGTTTTCTATTTGCTGATTCAGTTGCAAATTTAGCTATTTTATTATAGCAGGTTTTTAGTTTGGATAACTATGTTTTATGGAGGTTGGTAAATACTGGGGACGCATAGAGGAGGGTGGATATTAAATGTGTCCTGGCTATTGTGGTTTTGGATTGTTTGTTGAGAAATTGCTTTTTACGATAAAGGAGCCCAAGTTTTTTGTGAACCTTTTTTTGCAGTTTGAGCAATATGCAAGTCAAATCTTAGGTGATTGTCTATTTTTACACCAAAAAGCTTGGTGTGGGTAGTTGGGGTAATTTTGTTATTAGAGGTGGTAGTGAAGTTGTCTGAATGAGGGAAGGCTCTATAAGGGGGTGAAGAGGGGTAAATTGGTTTTAGCTGGGTTAAGTATGAGCTGGTGGTCACTAAGCCAGGTTTCAGCTTGTGAGAGGCATTCTTGTGTTTGGAAGCTGAGTTGTTTGAGTGTTAGGGCGGCACATATAGTGGTGTCATCTGGATATTGAATTATTGTGGCTTTTGGCATGGAGGATGAGAGCTGATTGGTGAATAGAGTGAAGAGTAGTGGACCAAGGATGGAGCCTTGTGGGGCACCTAGGGATACTGGTAGTAGAGAGGATATTTGGTTCTTCCATTTTATAGCCTGCTGGTGACTTGATAGATAGCTCTTGAACCATGTGAAAGAGAAAGAGTTTTAGGGTAGTTAGAGTACGAAGAAGTTTATGATCTACCATATACTGAATGCTTTAGATAGGGCTAAGAATATGGCAGAGACTAGCTGGCCATTATTTCTGTGCTGGTTAATGCTGTTAGTGAATGCTAGTAGTGCGGTGGTGGTACTATGAAAGGGTCTAAAGCCGTGTGGGTTTTTGGATAGAAAATTGTTTTTCTGAAGGTAGTTTGAGTTGTGTGTGTATGACCTCTTCTTAGATTTTTGATAAGGATGATAAAATAACAATAGGACGGTAGTTTTTGAATTCTAAGGAGTTACCTCCTTTGTGTAATGGTATTATATAGGAGGTTTTCCATGTGTGTGGAACTTTGCTTTCAGAGATTGACCTATTGATGAGCATTCCAACAGGGTAGGCTATAGCTGCTGCAGCTATTTGGAGGTATTCTGAGGGTTGGTTATCAGTAGCCAGCTGGTGGGTTTGAGCTTTAGTAGAAGTTTTTGAATAGTTTTTGTTGATACTGGTTGAAAGGTAAAGTGGTATGTATTACTTTGTTCTGGTGGTTCTGTTGTACTACTTGTGTTTTTTGAGGAGGGGGGTGTAGTATTCAGTTGGTTATTTGCTAGGGCTTTGATTTGTCTCAGTAAAATATTTATTAAACTGAGTAGGGATGTTATAGGTTCATAGGTTGGTACTGGGCTATCTGCCCGAAGGCATATATTAGCCCAGCCACGTTGTGCGGTATTCACCGCCCCTTTAGTAGTTCCCTAGACCCTTGTACTAGCAGCTAGTATTCTTGGCCCCTATCTAGTAGTGCTGTTGGTGTGATCCCCGGTGTGAACTTTGTTACCCATCCACTCATCAAGGTTCCTCTTGAAGAGTGATAGTGAGGGGCTCTGTGTTATGTAGATCGGGACCCTATTCCATAGTAAGGGGAAGTCTCAGTTGTGGGTGAGGGGGTTGTTTTCCCGGTTGCAGTACAGAGTTGATTGCAGCCCAGAACATCTGAGGATTTTTTGTTTTTCTTGTAGGTTTCAGTAATAGTTGATTTTGTCAATTTTAATGTATTTTTTTACTTTATTCCTCAGTTCTAAGTATTTCAATTTGTCTAGTTGTTTTTTGTTTTTGTGAAATTGGTTCCATGCGTTATCCTTTTCTAAGAGAATAGTTTTGGAGGGTTTAGTAAGCCAGGATGCATATTTAGTTTTTATTCTTGTGGTTCTGGAGAGGGCGTGGTAGTCAAGACTTTGTAGGAAGGTTTTATTAAAGTACATTACTCTCTTCTACGCCTCTTCTAGGGGTAATTGAATAAGATGGGTCCAGTTACAATATCTTAGGCCATTGATGAAGTCATTAAGGTTAAAGCATTTCTTATTTCTGACTTCTATGAGTTGCATGGCTTATCTGGGGAGATTTGGCTCTTACTAAGTATGTTGGTTGGTGGTCACTCAGAATGTCCGGTAGACATCCGGTTTGAGGTGCAAGGGATGGATGGGATAAGAGTATCCAGTCCAGTATAGACTGGCGTTTGGATCTTTTGTCATTCCTGGTGGGGGAAGTGACAACTTGGGTAAAGCTTTGGAGGTTGATGTGGGTGACTGGAGTTTGGCTTGAACAGTTAAGCCAGTCTGTTAGTCACCAAGCAAGATATTTTCTTGGGGTAAAGTGGTTGACATGTATTCAAGTAGGTTTTCTAAGGTAGTGATATTATTTACCGGGGGTATGTAGCAACCAGTAATACGTTTATTTGTGTTGATTTGAAATTTGGTAAGAATTAGTTCTACATTGAGTTCTGGTAGGGTAATATCAAGCTGTTTGAGGATGAAGTGGTCTTTGTACATTATGGCTACCCCCCACCCCTTTTGCCTTATCTATATCTGCGAATGATATTATATCCTAGAGTTGTAATTTCGTTATTGTGGATTTCAGGTTTTAGCCAGGTTTCAGTTAATAGGAGAATATCAGGTTAGTAAACAGTAGGGTATTAATGTCATGGACTTTAAGGATACTCCTAATGTTTAAATTAAGGAAGAGGAGAGGATTTTTTTCTATGGATTAAGGGGTTGTGTTGATTGGTGACTGGGATGTTTGTTGTGTTTGGTCCTGGGTTGGGGTGTATGTCCCCATAACATGTGAGTTTTTGGAATAGATGTGAAAGGAATTTTTTAAATCTGATGGCTATTTTAAATTGCTGTAGTGAGGCTTGGCACTTATTAATGGGTGGGAGTAGTTTGTGTAGGTAGTAATCTGTGTTGGAAGTTTGAAGCAGGTAATGGGCTAGTTGAATGGTTGTTGGGCCTACATAATGGTAAGGAGTAGTGGATTGTTTAGGGGTATTTAGGTTGTGGGTTAGTTGGACATGATAGTTAAGTTTGCTAGAGTAATATGAATAGTGAGTGAGAATATGGAGAAGGGCTCTCATGTTTATGATGTGTAGAAGGGTTTGCAGTGTTGCTTGTAATTAGGGGATTTGACAGAATAGGTGGGGTAATAGTTAAGTGATGAGTGTAGTAGTAGCTTAGGTAATTACTTTAAGGGAGGTGGTTTAATGAGCTTGGTGGGAGGAGCCGTGAGGTAATGGAGAGGAGGGCAGTATGGGTATAAATGAAATTGATGTGGGTTGGGTGGGAATGGGGGCAGGGTATGGGGAGTGGAGTGAGCCCGAGCGTAGCGGGGCCAACCTGACTGATGGAGGCAAGAGTCAGAACAGAAACAGTCAGCAACAGCACTATACTTTGTGAAGGTGGGTATGTTTTACTGCAACTTCTAGCTAGGTAGAGTTTGTAGTCAGGGGTTGGAAGCCACGCACTTGCTTGGGATAACAGCTATGTTCAAAATAGAAGCCTTAATCTTTGTTTTGTAGTTCTAATTTTATGCTGGAAAAACGTATTGTACCATTATACTCGTTGTATAGATTGGGTGAACTAGTTGTCTCATTCCAGGATTTATAACTAGGGAACTCTGTTTCTACAACTCTTGCACACTGGATGTCCAAATCCATTGCCTTTTCCTACACTCAGCATGGCAAACCCCTTTCTTCTCCAGTAAAGCCACATTCTACCAGAGCAGTGATCGCATCTGAAATCTTTAACAAGGGAACTGATTCTAGGACCATATTGAAGGAGCTGCTTTGCCTTCTTTACACACCTTTACAAAACATTAGACTGTATACTTATTCTAGGTCCAGGACTGCCTTTGCTAGTTCATTTTGGTCTGCTGGACAGTTTTGATATACATCATCCTGCTGCCCTTCATCGTATGCTTTGGGAATCACCTAACAGTTTGGAATACTGCAGTAGTAATCTACAGTTGTATAAGAACTTAACATAACAGACGTCCTTCTCATCACTGTTGTAGTATTTTTTCCCACCCTTCCTTCACCCTACTTGTCTTTAATCTTCTTTTCCCTCTTGGTGTGAGGAGGAAACTTGCCCTACATGCTTTTCCCCTCTTAGCTGGGTTACTGGCTTGGCGATATGAGGATTTGCATTCCTAGAACTGCTTATGTTCCTCTACTGTGATGGGTTTAGGTCATAAGTAAGACATATGGCTCTCTAGACAATTTTGGCTTTGATACCCCAGCCAAGCATCAGGTTGTTTGGTTAGAACCTGACAGTTTAGAATACTGCATCATTGAATAGGAAATGTGCTGTTATGGTAACTTCTTACACAACTGTAGTATTTAAAAGATGCATAGCATCACAAGCCTGTAGTCCAGATTACATTTCTTGTTTTTATTTGTGTCTGGATTGCCTTGTGGCTAACCAATGCTCCAAAGTGAAAAGCTGTGGTAACCTACAGCAAGACTGCAAGGTATTAATTTCCCTATTTAGATGACTTGCTAATCTTTGCACAGTCTTGTTTAGAATCTCTGGGTGAGAAATCTCGGACAGTGTTCTGTTAGAACTTGTAAAAGTCTTGTCTGACTCCTTCCCACAGGATTCTTTTCATGGGGCATTTCCTGGACACCTTCAAAGAGCTTTTCTTCCAGAGGAAAAAGTAGTTGTGTATCTAGGTCTTATTCCTGAGTTTTTCTACTTAGACAACTGTCTCAATAAGGGAATTCCTCAGTGTTTGAGATTCATGCCTTTTGTAATTCTAACTGGACACTTTGTATTCTCACACTGATTTGCAACATACCTAATTTCTGTTCTCACTAATTTGCAACATACCCAGCTTCGGTTGTCTCGCTGATTTGCAGCATACCCAACTTCATGGCACAGAAGACCTATTGGTCACCCACCATACTTTTTCACTAAAAGGAGTGGTCTTCCCTCCGCATGTGTACTTGATTTGCCTCCAAGTGATTGAAATGATCATAATGTACTCTTTAATATCTAGATTTTTCTCAGTCTAGATTTATGCCTCATATTTTTGGTCTTCTCGTAAAATGTTTTTTTTTTTATCAAGTCACTGAGTGTTGAAGTCTCTAAATGCTGTACGTTGGAGTTTCAGACTTTATATCCTTCAGAAAATTCATGCTAACACAAATATTCTTAATTTAACAAGTTTTAAGTTAATAAGAGTAATATTGGGCCTTTGTTTCCCCATTATTTTATGATTTGTCCAGATTTATTGTACTAAGAGGTTGAGTTATGCAACGTGTCCTGTTAGTCATAAGAATAGTTTAGGTTCTTGAATATTAGTCCTGATGCTATTTGATCTGATGATGTCCTTTTCATTCTTAAATATACTAGGTTACAGATCTGATCCTCAGATCTGACTTGGCTGCATACTACAGGCTTTGGATGCAACTCTCCATCCCCAATACCTCCGATCTCATTTGCTACCATCGTGCACAGACATGGGATCCTTCTCTTGTAGCGTTTACTTCCCATTTAGGCATTTGTAAGTATATAACTTCAATATTTTTTCCTTTTCTATACTTCACCTTATTGATATATTTTTGAACCTCATCCTTAATTTTCATGTTTTACTGCATTAGGCTTACTATTTTATAGAAGTCTGTCAGACGTACCATTGGCTTTTTTCCTTGTTCTGTCTTCTGTAACTCCTGCCTATTAAAAAAGGTTACTCTTACCATTGGTGGTATCCATCTAATTCCTAATTTTCTCTGTGGATTTTCTGTCATGGCTGACAAAGCCAGTAGCTTTCAAGAAATAGTTCTTGTGGGCATAAAATCCCTAGTTTGGATGCCCACAGGCAGTGTGGTTATTTTTAGGTGTGGCTCATTTAACTACTAACTGTGCTATCTGTGCAGGTTTTACTTCACGAACCATAGCTGGTAAATGTAGTAAGGTTTCACTTAAAGGTTTGCTTCCTCTTTTAACTTCATCAAATTCAGGGGCTCAAACCCTGAGCAAGTCTTCAAAAGCTCTATCAAAGCATAGGAAGCATTCACCGCCACATTCTCACAAGACGTCTTTGGAGCCACCGTTAAAGTTTTCTAATTGTCTGATCTGAGTTAAATGGCCCCGAAAGGCAGACTGTGGACCCTAAGCTTTTAGATCCTATCATTGTTTCACCTGGTCCTACCACCCATGTTACAGACCCTAAATCGTCAGATACTAAACCTACCACATCTTACATGATTCGCTCACCCAAGTTTTTGATAGACCCCTCCGTCTCCTTGGCTCCACACTCCTTTTTATGCATACTCCTAAAAAGCCTTCCAGCCCTCAGTGTACAACTTCATCCATCAGGTCCTCCAGCACTAATTCAAGGGAAATATTCCAGAGTGACTTTGTCAATGCTGCTCTTGTCTTGCCATTAACCCATTAAGCTGTCTACTTAACAGATTACATCATAGGTACAGTTTAGCTCCCAAAAAAAGTGTAAAGACTTCTTTTTTTCATTTTGTGAATGATTTAAAACTATATAGTTCATCAGATGAGGAACTAAAAGCACAACTTCAAGTGGTCAAAGCTTTTTCAGATATAAGAATATCATTTGGTCCTGATAAATGTGCAAAAGCAACCTTTAAAGCAGGAAAGCTCCATCACTAAGAAAACATCAGCCTGGGTCAAGAATGTGATATAAAAGAACTTGAGCAAGAGGGGAGTGTATAAATATTTCGGAATTTATGAACGATCAACAATAAAACGTGAACAAATGCTAATAAAACTTAGTAAAGAATAAGAAGACTAAAATTAATACTGAAAACAGTGCTGACATCTAGGAAAAAGTTTTAAACCAGTTTGCCCTTCCTGTTCTAACTTAGTTTTGGAGTGATTGGCCCCAAAAGATGCTGAATTGGTCGGACAAGAAAGCAAGAAGGATGTTTCATGCTTACATATTCCCAGTTCTGAGGGAGGTATGACTTCCTAAAAAATTGATTACATGTATAGATCTGTAATCATAGGACTGCATGCGTATCTGCTGACTTCACAAGACCCAAATGTAGTGAAAGTTTTAAAACATGAGAATGAGTCTAAGATGACTTCCCTGCTTAGTTTAGCAGAAGCATATCTGTGTCGAGCAGGAATGGAAATCAAACCAGAAGTAAATAAAAAAAAAAAGTCAGGCAGCAACTGAATGTGCCAAAAAAATGAGAGAGAATGCAAGGTGAAGGATTAGATGAGAAAGCAAGAAATGTGGACATGCATAAATTTAGCTGCAAGTACAGAAAACTCATGGAACAACCTCTTGTTTATCAGGATCGCATTAAACATGTTGGAGAAACAGATAAATGTACGTTTTGTAAAACAATTGGAAATGGTCACACATCTTGTTGGTGTTTGTGATATATTAACGGCAGAAGGACTGTATACCGAAAGGCATAATAGCGTGGCAAGTCTGTTGTATTGGGGATTGTCCAAACATTATAAAATTGAAGTGGCCAAAAAACTTTGGAAACTTGAGCCACAAAAGCTTTATAGAAGAGGTGTTTATGTATGTATATGTGTGTATGTATATGTATATATATATATATATATATATATATCACTTGAGATCAACCATTGCCAGTAGTTCAAAAAAATAGTTGCAAGAAAACCAGATATAATAGTCCATGGAAAGAAGACAAAAGCAGCATCTGTCATTGAAATTGCTACATCCGATGGCTTGAGTGTCATAGAGAGACAGTCTCAAAATACCATGATTTGTAGGCAAAAACAAAGGCAGTGTGGAAGAAGGATTTACAATCATACTGGATATGTTACTGATGCACATAACACCATATCAATTGCAGGAGTTGTCAATACTAGGCACATCGAGTGTGTTGCGAGAAGCACATATGGCTAACATCAAAGATTGAAACAATGCTAATTTCATGAGCTTTAATCATACTTTGACTTCAGAATATTGGGTCCATTTCCATCATGATATGAAAAATTTAAAAAAAAAAAGCTGATGTGGATAGGATGGTGTGAAAGTTCCTCAGAGCTCTGATAAGATGGGGTGTCTCAGTTCCATTACCCACTGGATCCGTGAGCCTTCTGTCACTGCTTACACAATCTCATCTCCTCCTCTGATAAGTTCTTTTGTTTGAGTCCCAGGATCCAACTTTTCCGATGTTGGACCCAAAGAGAATTACTTGGATCTTGTCAGAGATATTATCAGAGGCTGTGTTACTATGTCTTTGGATCAGGATGAGTCGTGGAGCCAAAGTGCGATCGGATTTGTGAGGCCAGTGTCTACTCTGATTATGTTGGATCCATCCATGCCCCTCGGAGCCTCGGTGTTAGTTAGCTTGGGATCTGGTTCTCTTCTAGAGGTACAGATCCGGTCTAGGCCATGATCTACATGTGCTGGAACATTCGGCTTCAGTCCGGGTGGCTACAGCTTCTTCCGGTCCATCTGTCTTCAATTTGAGGAAAGGACTATTTCTTGTTATAGGGATCTGGTCTCTCATCCTTCCCCGGATCCTACCTTTCTTTCCTCTATAGTTCCGAGCTCAATTCAGTCAGATCTATTCCACAGGGGCAAGCCAGTTCCACCTAGCTTCCAGTATGTTCCAATGGGAGAAACACCCCCCCCCCTTCAGACATCTCAGAACATCCCCTGTGGAGGTCCACCAGAAAGAACGTGCAAGAGGAGGCACATTGATTCCCCTTTGGAATCTCTCACTAAAAATACTGATTTTGAGGAAGGGGAAGGATCCCCCAGATCACCACCTGATGTCTCATTTGGAAACATTTTAGAGATCATTAAGCAGAAAGGTAGTTGGTCCACAGATAATTTTTCTCCTGAGGAGTCAGAATTTCTGGAGGTGTTTGGTTCTGGCCTGTCTGTCTTGGGCGACTCCCCTGGCTGATGAGCTCATAGATCTAGTTTCTCTCTGGGCATGGAAGGAGCCAGATTCCATTGAACCTGTCATATGCAACCTGGACAAATTTTTAGCCCCACCTAAGGGTAAACCCCACTACAGCAAAGGAAAACAAGAGACATGTCAAATGCTGTATTGGAGTCTCCTGTCTGCAGAGGATTTCAAAAGATGATAATCTCATCTGGCCAGTCTTTTTTTTTTTTTTTTTCTCTTTCTAATGTGTTCATGAGGTTAATATTTCTTGCAGCAGAAGGTGCCTCACAGGGCGGCCAGATCAGCCACTGCTATAAGGAGACCTGTCTGGATGTGGCTATGCAATTTTTTGGAGCTTTGCATCAGTGGTCCTTTTAATGGAACATCCTTGTTTGAACCTTTTGTGAAAGAAGCACTTACCCGCATTAAACATGAAAGACTGACCCTGTACTGCCATAGGAATTATGTTTTCTATCCCTCAGAAAATGTGTTTCCACAAATCCCAGGGGCCTCTCCAGGACTTGTGCGGATGCAACTCCTTCAGTTGTAGAGGGAGTCCAAATGGAAGATGCCATCCCCGTGGCAGAGGTGGACTGCAAATTTAGGGTTCTTGACATTCCTTTCCAGGTAGACCCTTTCTGTGTTCCTGAGGTGCTGCCTGACTACCCACCTCCTGAGGCAGTCGGGGGACATTTGTCCTTGCACCCACAAGCCTGGGCTGCTGTAACAAAAGGTATTTGGCTGCTAAAAAGAATATCCAGTGGTTACTTTATTCCTTTTTCCCAGATTTCCACTTGAAAAGAAAAGCTGCAGCGCAAGAAATTCAAAAGCTGCTAAACAGTCATCCAGCAGGTCCCACCAGACCAAACAGGGTTCAGAACTTACTCAAGGTACTTTTTAGTGCCAAAGAAGACAAGGGGACCTGAGACCAATTTTGAAGCTAAGCAAATTAAACCAATTTGTGAAGAAATCAAAGTTCTGAATGGCCACAATTCAGTCCACTCTACCTCTTCTACACAAGGGTGATTGTATGTGCTCCATAGATCTCCAGGACACATACTATTACATCAAAATAGGCAGTCCTGGAGATGTTTGCACTTTTAGCTGGGAGCCAGTCACTGTCTTTTTAAAGTCCTGCCCTTTGGACTCTGTACCAATCCCCAGGGTGTTTACCAAGTGTAGGGCAGTGGTAGTAACTCGCCAGGGACTGTTTACTCCGGATCTGCCAATCACTATGTATCAGTCAGTTTTGCCAAATCAAAGCTGACACCATTACAGAGCCTGGAGTTTCTGTGCTCATCTGAACGTAAAAACTGATTGCTTCCTTGCCTTCTCACCGTGTATACAAACTTAGAATTTAAAGAACCTGAGATGTTCTTCGTGTTTCACTGATGCAGTCATCACACTTGGGTTATCTGTCTGCAGTTAGCCCTCAGTCGGCCCGAATACCAGAGACTTGGTATTTTTGCATTGGTTGCTGTCACTCCAGGACTGACGTCAGGTTGTCAGGGGTATAAAAACAGGCAGCCGGCACCAACCATCCCCCGAACCTTTCGGGATTTTCTGATCACCTTTGCAGTTGATTTTTCGTGTTTCCAGGTTGGTAAGGCAAAAAAAACGATCTGAGGTAGTGTGGTTGGTGGCAGGGGATTATGGGTAGGGGGGAGGAGCTGGGGGCTCAGATCTTGGAGCTTGGAAAGCTGCTGGCTCGGATCCCGGGTCTGATCGGATACCCACAGGTTGCAGACAAATGAAGTACCTACTCAGATGGAACGTTATGGTGAGTACATAACTTCTTTTTATGGTAAGTATTTTTTGGGTAGTTTTTCATTATGAATGCTGTGAGGGAAAGCTTGGTTTGCTTTTTATTTGTTGTATTTTTGTATTAGTTTATTGCCTTTCTATATTTTGAGTGCTGTGATTTGTTTTCTTTACCCTGTTTTTTGCTTGTGTTCTGTTTTTAACTGCATATTAAAACTTCAAAAGCCACCACAGCCGAGTCTCTTGTGAGTCGGGCAGAAATTTTTCCCCACCCTGTCAATGTCGTGTTCTTAAATACCACTGTCTTTCTAGTTGCCTGCCTCTTATGTTAATTTGACCATATATGTCATTTCCTCTCTGCTTTCACTGGCTTGTGCGAGTAAGCACAAAATTATCATTTTGTGAAATCACTTCCCTTCAACTATTTAAATTTATTGGCCATTCTACTGTATTCCATAGTACCGGAATACAAAAGTGATAAACCCCTTTTCAATCTATCTTGCTGTTTTAAAAAATAGTGACTTTCCACTAAAACTTAACTTTTTAGACAGGTAAAACTTAAGTTACCTACTTTCACATCTAACTTCTCTAGTTCACACTGCAGTGTTTAGGATAAACCATTTTTTTCATCTTACCTTTAAGCATCCCTGTGACTAGCACTTTCTCTAATACATACTGGAAAGCACTAGTAAGCCTTAGTGATACAAGCACTCAACTCTCCTTATTAATAAGGAGAAATTAATGATAGGCACTAAACAGCCTATAATTGCAAAGCACCTTGCTAAGGTAAGAGAAAACATCTCCTGTACTTTTTCCAAAAAAAATAAAAGCACCAAACCAGGCATGTCCAAGGGTCAGCTTACATTGATTTCTCCTGTCCACCTGGTGAATCTGGGTATACTGGGGCAATGCAGCAATTGCCACATGTACACAGATAACCCTCTCCTACCACCTAACACTACAACCTGTGAGAGATGCACTTAGCTAAGATCTCCACCCAAGACTGTGCTAGATAGTCAAGAGGAGGTGGTTAACACCCGCACTACACCTCAAGCAACATATAGCCCTTCTAAAACTCACACCACCAACACCCAGACATAACGACACTAAATCCACATATGCGGAGGCCCTTAACTGTAACCTGCCCAAGCAACAAGGATCTCCGAAGCTGAAACGCAAACAAACACCAATCACAACCAAAGTGTGTCACAGCTCACAACACCAGTGTGCCACCCAGGCAAGACAACGTACCTAACACTTCAGTCATAGGCAACTCTATAGTCAGGCATGCTGATGTCCCACTCACCAGGCTGAACAAGGAGAAAATTAGTGAGTTGCCTGTCTGGTGCCAGGATCCGCCACATAACTCATGCGCTCAGGTTACTCCACAAAAAGTACAAATATGACTCTGTCATTGTCCATGTTGGAGTGAATGACTTGAGACGTACCTCCCTGGACTACATGAAAAGAGACATGGAAGAGCTCTCTGATCTTGTGGCCCAGGCAGGTATGACCCTAGCCCTGAGTAGCATTCTGCCTTTACCCAGAGTGATACCACAGTATAAGGACAAAATGATTGACTTCAACAATTGGCTAAGCTTCTGGTGTTATTCAAAGGGGATCCAGTATCTGTCTGCCTGGGACGACATGATAGACAGACCACGATGCTTTGCCAGAGATGGTCTGCACTTGTCGCCCCTGGGATTCAGGTTACTGGCTAAGGCTCTTGCCACCCATATAGTGCCTTTTTTAGGCAAAGTTCAAAGGACAAAACCACCACTGTAATAGGTACAAGCATGCAAAATGTGAAGGTAATGCTACTCTATGCTTTAAGTCTAAACCTCAAAATGCACTCTCTCGAGGCACTCCTAAAAATGGAGAACATCGGTTTCTGTGCAGTAACTGAGACCTGGTTCAAGGCTGCAGAGGGCACCCCTGCAATACCAGGCTGCAACTCTTACCACACTTTTCGGCCACCAAACCAGGATCGAAACACTAAAGGTGGGGAGTGTCCGTATTCACCAAGGATATTCACACCACCAGGTTAGTTGCCCAACACAATGTGTCTGAAATTCTCCAGGTGCAACTAACACTAAGTAAGACTGCAATACATATTGTAGCTTGATACCGATCCCCTACCATGCCCCAAGATTCTCACTAAACCTTTCTAAACATACTTTAAAATATTAATATACAACCAAACACCCTAATACTGGGTGATTTCAACTACCCTGCCATTAACTGGGAAAACTACTTGTGTACCAACACCTTTGCCCATTGGTTCTTGGAATTCATAAATTCCAATGCCCTGGATCAACTAATCCATAGTCCCACCAGGGCCTTCAGTATCCTAGACCTGGTTATTACCAACATGGGAAATCGATGCTCCACACCTATGGTCACCCCCTCATTGGTCATGTCAGACCATAAGCTAATCACCCTTAACATCCACATCCACATCCCATCCCCACCCCCTAGTAAGGAAATCTCTATAAAAAAACTTCTCGCTACTCAAGTCAGAAGTTAAAAACTTCATGACACCCATGCAGACAGGAACTGAGAGTTCGACTGCTGAATCCTACACTAAGGCACTGTACGAGCACATCCACTCATGCATGAATTGTGCCATCCCAGTAGAACCAAGATGCTCTCCTCCAGAAAAAGGAAACCAATCTGGTGGTCCCCTGCCATAAACAAACTTTACAACAAAAGAAAACTGTTGCAGAAAAGAGGAAAATCCCAGGGTGCTAAAAACTCCCCTACCAGCCTCAGTAAGAAGCTGAGATCCCACATAAAATCCTCCAAAGCTAGTTACAACAATAAAATTGCTAAAGATTCCAAAGACAACCACAAAGCATTCTATAACTATGTCAGGAATCTAAATGGCAATGCTCAGGTCTGCTCTGAGCTACAACAGAATGGCATTAAATATACTGATCCCAAGGATATTGCCAATATCCTGGGAGATCGATTCAGTGCCAACCTCACTCCCCTCTCACCCCTTAAATAGCCCATCTAAATACCGGAAGATTGCCAAATTCTGGTTATAATGGCCACACAGGTAAAAAAAAAAAAAAAAAAAAAAAAAAACTCTTCAAAGCTAAGAATACAGAATTCATGGGATCAGATGACATCCCGGGCTGTGTACTAACTGAACTACAAAATGAACTGGCACCTCACCTAAGTGTCATGTTTAATCATACCCTCACCTCAGGCTTCGTGCCCACTGAGTGGCACACAGCTACAGTTATCCCACTCCACAAAGGGGGGTGGGGTCCACCTTGGATCCTGGGAACTACTGCTCCATCAGTCTGACAAATTTGATCTGCAAGGCCATGGAACGTATTATCATAGAACTTGTAAACAGACACTGGCGACCTTAATACACTGGACCCCACCCAGTTTGGGTTCGTGAATGGCTGATCTTGTCTCCTGAACCTGATTGACTTCGAATCGGTCACCGGAGCCGTGGATGAGGGTAAGGCAGTCCACGCAGCCTATCTGGACCTTGCCAAGGTGTTTGACACCATCCCCCCACTCTGGAATCATAGATAAACTTGCTAAGCTGGACATTAAATCCCTACGTCACTCGATGGGTTGCCATCTGGCTTACTGACAGAACCCACACTAAAAGTAGCTGATTCCAAATCAAGCTCCAGACAAGTGGAGTACCTCAGGGTTCAGTCCTGGAACCGCTCTTGTTTGGCATCTACTTCTCTGAAGTACAGGCCAACACTAAGGGACTCCGGCTAACAAAGTTTGCAGATGACTGCAAACTGGGAGCCATTATTGAATCCCCAAATTATGTGGATACTGTACAAAAGGGACTTACAGAAACAGATGCTTGGTGCCAGAGGCATGGGCTCAAGCTCAATGCCAAGAAATGTATAGTTATCCCCTTTGGGGAAAAAGCATGTACCCATGAATTACCACATAGGTGGCAGTACACTAAACACCAAAAGTATTATAAGAGACAAGTGGACAGTGGTCTCACCTTCAATAGCCACATCGCCACAACAGTGAGGAAATTCTTTTATGTGGCACACCTAATCACAAAGGGCTTTTCATCCAGAACAAAGGAGGTAATTGTCCCACTTTACTCATCCCTCATTAGACCCATTATAGAATACAATGCCCCATTTGGTATTTACTTCTCAAGACATCTGCGTCAACTGGAAAGGCCACAGAAATACCTCACTAAAAGAATCACAGGCCTAAAGCAAATGCCCTATGCTGACAGCCTTAAAAAAAACTTCAGCTATACTGTCACATATCGTCTACTCCGAGGTGACTCTGCTTAACGTACAAGGCCATGTCAAACCCAGAGCTGTTGGACATGCTACACTTAAAGGAATCCCAATCCCTCAGAGCCACATGCTCCAGGGATCTAAACCTTATCACAATAAACAAAACGTGCTGGAGGGATAGGTTCCTGACCCAGAGACTCCCCAGACTCTGGAATAGACTTGCCCATACATGTCAAGTAGAGTGCCTCTTTGGCCCTCTTCAAAAGGAACCTTGATTGGATTGGAGAAAGGAAATTCACCTTGGGGATCACGTCAGTCGCCCTGCTAGACAGGGGTCCAGGGAAGTAAATAGTGTGGGAAGAAATAGCCAGGGAATTGTTATGGCTAGGCTTGTATAGGCCCTAGGGCCGATAGCCTAGTACCAACCTATGAACCTATTACATTGGCCTTTCTTGCCGAGGAGTGAGAAGCAGTTTGCACAAGTGCCGATCGGCCACTACTTGAGTTTTCGTTTCCGAATTGAATTATCCTGAAGTCTTCTAAAGCTAAGTTCCCCATTGGGGATCCTTTTTTCTTGCTCTAACCGATGTCAGAAAGTCAACAACTGTCTCCCCTGTAGAAAGTAAATACTACACTAAGATTTCCATTCTTACTGCGTCTCCTGTTTAGGCCTAGACCATGACATATGTCGGTTTTGTGCTTTGTTCATTGCCCAAACTATTCATTGTCTGGCCCTTATTGTCGCTAAATACTTTTGCTGTCTTTCTCCGTATTCCGAAATGGCTTCGGTAAGCCATCCTACTACTGATCTTCAGAAAAAATGTAAGGATAGACAGACAGCACAGGTCCAAAACTGCCGACTACCCTTCCGTTAAGCTAGTTGCCAGTTTGCCGGTACTCGGTGAGGCGTTTGCGCAGGCTGCTACCAAGACCCGTTCAGAGTACAGTATGCTGCGAGATGCTTCTTTGACTATGGAACATGCGGATGTCTCTACCTTGGGTAGGTCCAGAGCCACTGTGCAGGCACCAGCTTTTGAGGAAGTTCTTCGGACTAGCGATATTCGATACAAACTGATGACTTCTTTAGTGTCTTCACTTTTGTCTAAAACTACCGAGTTTCTAAGGCCAAGAGTATGAGCTATGCCTAAAAAAACGATGACCCAAACTCAAGCACCTGCTTCCTTGCCACAACATCAAATGCTTTAAATGGCAGACCACCTGATTATGGGAAGCCAGCCTTCCCCTGCTAAGAGAAAGAGACTTGTCCCCAGCAGCTTTAACAGTCTAGGAGTCTGACTCTGATGTTTCTGAATATGAAGGCATGCCTTTGTCTGCTTATTTGGATTGAGATGCAGAGGAAATACATTCCCTCTGCTTCTCCTCCAGAGGATTTTTCTTTTGGTGAAACCCTGCATACTTTGAGAGCATTTCCACTGGGAATGCCAAGACTATCCTCAGTCCAAAAAAGAGACTCGGAGAAGTTTTAGATTTGCCACAACATAGACCTTGAGCAATACCCCCAGTTCTGGATATTGTGGATGATGTCTTTATGGAGTCCAGTCTAACTCCCAATGCTATACCCCCTGCTCCTAGGAAACCAGACAGGTACTACAGAGTTCCTGACTCTCAAATTTCTTTTCAAAAATCCTACTGCTGACCCAGAGGACATCTCCGTGGGGCCTAAAGGTATGAAAGCAACTACAGCTGATAATCCACCCCTTCGGACAGGGATACTAGAGCTTTAGACAGATGGGGTAAAAAAAGTATACACCTCTGCAAGTCTAGCCATTAGGGCATTGAATTGCCAGTTTCACATGCTGAAGTACCAGCAACATGTTATGGAACTTGAGCAAAAATTAGCTACCTTTACAGACTGTGCAGAAAATAAAGAATTATAAGAGCTTATGCATTCTGCAAGCCAAGTCTGCAAGCAAAATTTGCAATGTGGCTTTGACGCCCTAGAAGCATCTTGCAGGGCAGCAGTCACTGATTCTGTACTGAGAAGGCATGCTTGACTTAAGGAGCATACCTTACCAGACCATGTCAAATCAAAATTACTAGACGCTTTTTTGAACACAGACAGTGTCTGGCACCAAAGCAAAAGAGTTTCTTAAAAAGATGGAAGAAAAAGTGAAATCTATGCAGACAGTCAAAGATTACTTGCAAGTACAGCTTCCTAGATTCAGTAGGCATTGCCCCTTGAAGCATTGGTCCTTTCCAGCCCCCTCAAGGCCATCCCAAACTAGACTCAGGGGAAACAGACCCCCCCCTAGACTACAGTCTCAGGGTATGCAGAGATCTAAGCAATGGAGTGCCTCCACTTCAAAAACAGGGAGTGCTAAGCCACCCCCTTGCGTAAAGAATTCACAATGACTTCTCAACTCCACTCCTCACCTCTGCCCAAGTGCTTTTGCCCCTAGGAGGAAAACTT
Source organism: Protopterus annectens (assembly GCF_019279795.1). Taxonomy (NCBI): domain Eukaryota; kingdom Metazoa; phylum Chordata; order Ceratodontiformes; family Protopteridae; genus Protopterus; species Protopterus annectens. The sequence continues at coordinate 1,745,683,923 of NC_056726.1, read as the reverse complement.
GTCCAGTATGCAAAAAACTGAACTTCCATCACCAAAGACCGATGGGTCCTCAACATTGTATCCCAGGGATACAGATTTTACTTCCACTCACTGCCATCCACAAAAGGGTTCCCCAGAACTTCCTCCAAACTAGTAGGCAGAGGCACAAAACCAAGTTCAATTCCTGTTCTCCATAAGGGGATTTCAACCTGTTCCTGCAGAGCAGATAGGTCAAGGGTTCTATTCCAGACTTTTCGTGGTACCCGGAAAGGAGGGCACTTGGCACCCAATCCTAGATCTTTCCATTCTAAATACCTTCCTGGTGGTACCAAAATTCAAAATGCTCACCTTTCAGCAGCTTCTTCCAGTGCTGGCCAAAGATGCCTTGTTAGGCTTCTTTTAGGTCTAGGGTGGCTATTTGCACATCCCTGTCAGGGACTCATGCAGGAAATACTACGCTTCAGGGCAGGATCTATGCATCATCAGTTCTCTGCACTACCCTTTGGCTTATCCACTGCTTAGAGTATTCACAAAATGCCTGGCTCCAGCCATTGCCTACTGCAGACAGAGAAAAATTCAAATTTACCCATACATGGACAACTGCCTGATTCAGGCAGAGAGTCAGGAAATGCTGTTGCAGCACCTGACATTTGTAAACAACCTTCTAACCTCCCTGGGGTACACTATCAATGAAAGAAATCAAAACTAGTTCCCTGTCAAAAAATTGTATTCCTGGGAGCAAGCTTGGACACTGCATCCCAGATGGCATTTCTTACTACAGAAAAACAAGCCCATCTGACAGGCTATTTCACTCAAATGGCCACCAGAACCCAGCTCTCCACAAGGAAGATCGTGCAGGCCCCTAGAGTTCAAGGCCTCTTGCATCTTTACTAATTCAATATGCCAGACTGCATATGAGGAAAATTCAATGGTACTTAAAAAGCCTTTGGTGCCAACTTTCTCAGGACCTGGAAACTGTCATTCCTATCATAACTTGTCTAAGGACAGAGTTTCTTTGGTGGGCCGCAGCCATGCAACCACAACAAGGGACTTAACCTTTACTCAACCCCATGCCACCCAGACCCTAACCATAGACACGTCAGACTTGGGGGCACACTTGGACGACAAGTGCATTCAAGGCCACTGGAGCCCACTGGTGCCACCCTGGCACCTAACCCAGAGCCCATCCCTCCTCACTTAGCAGGGGTGACAGATCTTGCATCCACAACTGCCAACCCTAAATCTTGCAGCCTGGCTCATTCTTTGAATCCCCCCCCCCCCCCCCCCCCCGTGACCAACCAAGAAAGCAGGTGCTGGACATAATTCTTGAAGCCAGAAGACCCAGTACAAGGAAATCCTATGCTGATAAGTGGAAAAGGTATTGCTCCTGGATTCGGTTAAAGGAGAGGAGACAGCACTGCCCTCCCTACCTCTAATCCTGGATTACCTAGCAGATCTACTCCACAGAGGCCTTTCCTTCTCCATTAAGATCCATGCCTCTGCCAGTTTGGCTCATTACAACACTGAGCCACCTCTCTTCTCTAACCCTGTCATCAAACAGTTCCTGAGAGGGGCAAACAACTTAAGACCACCAAGGAGAGCACCCACCCCTGCTCGGGACCTTACCTTTGTACTGGAAAAGCTCACGCTTACCCCCCTTTGAGCCTGCAGCATCAGTAGAGTTAAAATTCCTCTCTGGGAAAACAGCTTTGCTTCTGGCCATCACTTCAGCTAGAAGAATGTCTGAGCTATAAGCACTTATGGCTGTGGAACTCTACATTATTTTTCATGCAGACAGGGTCTCCCTCAGGACTAATCCTTCCTTTTATGCCTAAAGTGGTGTCCAGTGTGGCTCAATCTATCCATTTGCCAACCTTCTTCCCTAATCCTCAAAATAAAGGGGAAAGGATCCTGCACTCCTTGGACATGCACACACAGCACAGATTCTACCTGGATAGGAGTAAGCCCTTCAGGAAATCTGACCAGTTACTACTCAGATGTTAAGTTGTCAATCTCGCCTTCATTCTTGCTGGATGGGTTCGGAGCCGATCCTCGGCTCCGACTCGGCACTTTCTAAGCTCGAGAGCTAATTTTACCAGCTTGAGGCAACCCTATATCCCATGATGCAAGGCGGAGACTACCCAGATCTCGTTTGCCGCTTCGCTAACGAGGTGCCTTTTTTTACCAGCTCCAGGTAAGTTACTAAATATAAGACTTTAGTCTACCCCCTTTAAATTTTCATATCTATAGTTTTTTGTTAACCTTAACGCTTACTTTAACCCTATTCCCATTAGTGTTCCCTTTGTTTTCGAGTGATTTATCCCCTTTCCCTAGCTAGCCTTGGGCCTTCCCCTTCCTAAATTTTTTCCTGTCAGGGATTGTTTGTCTCTGACTGTGTTGATGTCCTTCAAGGATGCATCTGCAGTCCTTACAAATGGGTTGTCCTGTCGTCAGGCAGCCCTTCGGTCGGCCGGATTCCAAAGTCTGGGTCTGGCCTCGGCTGGTGTCGCACTTCACCCGACGTCATCACTGCAGGTCTTCGGGTATAAAGGCATCAGCCGACGCCATTTTCCTCAGTCTTTCTTGCTGCGTGGCGCCCGGAGCAGAAGCTGTTCGCAAGTGCCGGTCGGTCAGATCCAGAGATTACTACTACCGAATACTACTTCGAAGACTTCTAAAAGCTAAGTACCCTGTTGGGGACTCTTTCTTGCCTCAGCCGATGTCAGAAAAAGTGAATAACTGTTTAACTTGTGGGAAACAAATACCTCATAAAGATTTCCACTCTTACTGCTTACCTTGTTTAGGCCCAGACCACGATGTAGCAGCTTGTTTAGCCTGTGCTTCCTTCAACCGACGAACGCTTAGGCGTCGGTCGGAGTTTGCTGAACAGTTTTTCGGCTCAGATTTTGCGTACATTATGCCGTCGGATCCTCCGACTACTCAGATTGTTAAACGCAAAGAAAAGGACCGACACTGCGGTCCGCGGTTTCGCGAAACCACGGTTAAGCAAACCGCGAGTGTCTGTTTCGGCGAAACCGAGCAAACGGGTCAATCTTCAGCGAATCCATGACTACTACCGAGGCCCCTTCTACCCTAGTTGAATCGGTCTCTGAAGTTTTGCCTACTACTGTGATTTCTCAAGAATTATCGGACACCATCCCTTTGGATGTCTCTACCCCAGCACTTGGTGCTGCTAGGCCTCCTGCAGCCATGTCTATAAAGGCCTTTGCCAGGGCTAAAGCAGCCAAAACTGCTAAGTCTGTGCCTGTTAAGCCCCCCTCTCACAGGCCCAGTTCCAGTTCCCAAATGCTTACTCTGGCAGAGGATCTCATCTCTTTAATAAGGGGATCCCAATCTCACCCAGACAGGGCCTCTCAACCTCCAGAAAAGAGACCTAGAGCAGAGCCCCCTGAGCCAGTGTCCTCAGATGACACTTCTAATGATACAGACAATACAGACCATCCAGAGGCTCCTTTTTCTACTTATGAAGATTCCGATGCTGAAGAATCGATTCCTTCTGCCTCTCCACCAGAGGAATTTTCCTTTGGGGAAACCTTACATGCCATGAGAGAGCAATTCCAATGGCAGGGACAAGACTTCTCAGATTCAAGAAAAAGGCTTAGGACCTTTTTACACTTACCGCAACATAGGCCTTTAGCTATACCTCCAGTCCTTCCTGCTGTGGATGATGCATTTAATGATGCTTGCACTGCTCCTGATACTTTACCTCCAGCCCCTGCTAAGCCCGATAGGTTTTACAGGGTCCCGGACACTCATCACCACTTATACAAGGCTCCTTTTGCAGATCCTGAGACTATCTCCCAGGGGCCTAAGGCAGTAGCTTCGACCTCAGCGAAAAACCCTCTCCCTTCTGAAAGGGAATCCAGGTCCTTAGAGATGGGGTAAAAGTATACACCTCTGCTACTCTCTCAGCTAGAGCTTTGAACTGTCAGTTTCATATGATCCAATACCAAGAGGTTATGCTTGATCAGTTAACTAAGAAACTGTCCTCTGATGATTCCTTAGATAAGAAATATGTTTTAGAAATGGTGAATAACATTCAGCAGGTTAGTAACCATTCTTTAAAATGTGGCTATAATGCACTGGAGGCTTCATTTAGACCAGCCATGACTGGCACAGTTATAAGAAGGCATGCATGGTTGAAAGAACAGGTCTTGCCGGATCATGTTAAAGCAAAGCTATTAGATGCTCCTATGGATAAGGTCAGTCTATTTGGTTCTCCTGCCCAACAGGTAATGAAGAAAATGGAAGAGAAGGCAAAATCTGTACAAACAGTTAAAGATTTCTTACAGGTTCAGCCCCCAAGGTTTAGCAGGAACTGGCCTTCCAAAAATTGGTCCTTTCCAGACTCCTCTAAAACGCAGAGAGGCAGGAATAGGCGTTCAAGAGGCAGAAATCAATCCAGAGGAGGTGCCTACAGGGGACGCCAGTGGCAAGGCAATAACCAACGAGGCACAGATACAACCACTACCACTGCAACAGGACAATCACAGTGACTTGGCTCTGACACGCCTACCAGGGAACAAATAGCAGCACCCTTAGGCGGAAAGTTAGCCTTATTTTCAAAAAACTGGCACTATATCACAAGAGACAAGTGGATTTTGCAAACTGTAGACCAAGGCTACAGGTTTCATTTCCACACTTTACCAGTAAAAAGAGGAATGCCAAACCTACCACCAAATCAAGACAGAAGCTCTAAAACAAATAGCTCAATTAACAAAGATGAGAGCTGTGGAAAGGGTACCACCTACAGAACAGGGCAAGGGATTTTACTCCAGACTCTTCCTAGTACCAAGAAAAGAGAAGTTGGAGACCTATTCTCGACCTGTCCGCTTTAAACACATTCATCATTGTTCCAAAATTCAAAATGCTGACCCTACAGCAACTTCTTCCCATGCTGGGCAAGGAGTATTGGCTGGTAACTCTAGATCTCAAGGAGGCATACCTGCACGTCCCCATACGACCAAATTGCAGAAGATACCTCAGATTTCTTGCAGGATCAGAGCATTATCAATTCTCAGCATTGCCCTTTGGCTTATCTACTGCGCCCAGAGTGTTCACGAAATGCCTGGCATCAGTAATCGCTCACTGCAGGCTTCAGGGAATCCAAATTTATCCATACCTGGGCGACTGCCTGATACAAGCGGACAACAAAAACAAGCTGACACAAGACTTACAAAGAGTCATTTGCTTACTACAAGCCCTGGGATACACAGTCAATTTAAAAAAGTCAAGACTGATACCATCCCAAACAAGAACATTCTTGGGTGCAGAATTGGACACAGTAAAACAGATGGCATTCCTAACTGCAGAAAAACAAGAACAACTTCCTCTTTACTTCTTGGCATTAACAAAGCAGAACAAACTAACAGCAAGGAAAGTACTGCAGGCCTTGGGCTTCATGGCATCCTGCATAATCCTGGTCCCCCATACCAGACTGCATATGAGAAAGCTACAGTGGTACCTAAAGAATTTATGGTCTCAACACAGGCACAGCTTAGAAACCAAAATACCACTAATCCCATGCCTGAAACAAGAGTTCCTATGGTGGGCTCAGGCATGCCAGTCAAACCCAGGTTTGTCCTTCCACAGCATTCAACCAAGCCAAACCATCACAACGGACGCCTCAGACCTCGGTTGGGGGGCCCACATGCTGGACAAGTGCATTCAAGGCTTATGGACTACAGATCAGCTGCGCCTGCACATAAATCAAAAAGAAATGCTGGCAGTAAAACTAGCAATCCAGAATTTCAGACCATTCCTCAAAGAAGGCCAATTGATGATAAGGACAGACAACACCACAGTCATGTGGTACATCAACAAACAGGGAGGCACTCATTCATACCCCCTATGCCGAATGGCTCTGGACCTATGGAATATGGCTCTGAGTTACAACATTCAGTTACAGGCAATATTTGTACCCGGAAAAGAAAACATCCTAGCAGACATGTTAAGCAGAACTACCTCGGATGCTCACGAATGGATGCTACACCCGGACATCTTCAAGGACATCACAAAGAAATGGGGAATGCCACAAATAGACCTATTCGCATCCCCACTCAATCACCAGCTCAAGAAATTCTGCACAAGGACATACCACCCACTTGCTTGGAAGGTGGACTCTCTATCCTTCAGTTGGAAAGGCCTGACAGCATATGCATTTCCACCTCTTCCTTTGATGCACAAGGTACTACTGAAAATCAGAGGAACGTCCAAGGATAATTCTGATAGCTCCAAATTGGCCAAGACAACATTGGTATTCATTACTGAGGAGCATGTCTCGGGGGGAAACGTGGACACTACCCCTGATTCCTTTGATGTTAACTCAGAGCGACTACAACATCCTGCATCCAAACCTGAAAACTCTGCAACTGACTGCCTGGAACATTACATAAGAGCAACTAACCCAGATTTATCCCAAAGGGTTAAAGACATTATCCTTGAGGCCCGCAGACCTTCAACAAGAAGGAACTATGCAGGAAAATGGAAAAGGTTTGTCATTTGGAGTACTGAAAGAGGGAAAGATGTGTCAAAGGTAGATATTGCCAACATCCTGGAGTATTTGGCAGAGCTTCTCCATACAGGCCTGTCCTATTCCTCCATCAAGATACATGCATCAGCTATTTCTGCAGAATACAGCTTGATCCCCTGTCTTCTCACATCCTCTACTCAGGCAGTTTCTGAGAGGAATTAAGAATGTAAAACCTCCTAGGAAACCACCATTACCAGCATGGGACTTGAACTTTGTGCTAGAAAAATTGACACTCCCTCCATTCGAACCAGCAGCAACAGCAGATCTTCAACACCTATCCTGGAAAACTGCTTTCCTACTGGCAATTACTTCAGCAAGAAGGGTTTCGGAACTACAGGCTTTAATGGCAGTACAACCCTTCCTAATCTTCCATCAAGATAGTGTCCATGAGAACTAATCCTACATTTATGCCTAAGGTGGTATCCAGAGTGTCTCTAAACCAGGCAATCCACCTACCTACCTTCTTTCCCAATCCACAGAACAGGGGGGAAAGACTGCTGCATACCTTGGATGTACATAGACAGTTGCGCTACTACCTGGACAGAACCAAGGGCAATAGAAAAACTGACCAGCTTCTAGTAGCATATGCAACAGGAAGGGAAGGAAAAGCAATTTCCAAACAGACAGTCTCCAAGTGGATAGGAAATTGCATACGATTCTGTTACTCCTACCATGGAAAGCAAATTCCACAGAACATAAGGCCTCATTCTACAAGGGCTACAGCCACTACCACAGCTTTCTTACGAGTGGCTACCAAGGACATTATAGAGGCTGCTACTTGGACCTCCGTGCATACATTTGCCAAGCATTATAACTTAACTCTATACTCTAGATCCCGAGCAGGGTTTGCCACTGCTGTTTTGCAAGGGATCCTAACTACACCATAATTTCTTCTTCCTCCTCCCCTAGTTTGGCTATGGTATTCTACCCATTTGTAAGGACTGCAGATGCATCCTTGAAGGACATAGTACAGTTTTGTACCTACCATAAATGTAGATGTCCGAACAGGATAGCATCTGCAGTCAGGATTACCCACCCTCCTTCCACTCTGTGGTACTCCTAGGGTATTTGCCCACCTAATAGCTAGCTGGGGGGGGATTTCTTATGGTGTATTTGTTTGTATATATGTACATACATACTTATTTTTTCTGTTTGCCTTCTACTTTTTTGGAAACCTTGGCATTTATCCAAAGATTTAGCTATCCAAGAGGGCAACTGGCATCTGGGGCAAGAAACACTGAGAAAAATGGCGTCGGCTGATGCCTTTATACTCGAAGACCTGCAGTGATGACGTCGGGTGAAGTGCGACACCAGCCGAGGCCAGACCCAGACTTTGGAATCCGGCCGACCGAAGGGCTGCCTGACGACAGGACAACCCATTTGTAAGGACTGCAGATGCTATCCTGTTCGGACATCTACATTTATGGTAGGTACAAAACTGTACTTTATCCCTGTTTAGTTTAAATTGTTGGATTTGGTGTTTTTTGTGTGCGTGTGTTAGTGTTTTTCACAACTTGTGTTTCCTCGACACAGTTATGTCGAAGGACACGAAGGTCTCAGGCTTCAAGAAGTGTGACTCGTTCTGTCAGAAGATGTCTGACAGACTGTCACACTTCTTGTGTTTACTGCCTGGGACCTCTGCACCTGCAGGACTCTTGTGCTATCTGTCATGCCTTCAGCCCAAGAGACTTGCAGGAGCGCAGAAATAAATTGATGTTAAGGGGCTTATTAAAGCCTGAGAGCTCCCCGACTAAGTCGGCGCCGGGGAAGCCCTCGAAACCTATTAAGCCTTCGGCTGAAAGTTCCAAGCCGTCGGCTTCTGGTTTATCTTCACCAGGGTCGAGATCGGCTCTGGCCGGAGCCGATCCTTCCACCATAGCAGTCACAGTATCGGCTCCATCCGGTGCCGATACTGCCCAATCTAGACATTCAGTGTCTGCTCCGGCTGGAGCCGACGTATCCTCGGCTCCGTTGGCTCCATCGATCTCTAAAAAGTGATCTCGATCCCCCTCATTAGAGTCGATACGTTTGGCTTCGAGATCACTCCTGCTCTCGGAGCGGAGCCATCGGAGCCGTTCTTCTCGGTCATCCAGGCTGTCTGATCACGACCTCGAGAGAGTGGTGAGTAGACTATTAGTCTCAGGCATTGGCCCAAATACTCCATAGCCAGTCTCAACAGAAGGTAGCTATTTCACATCCACCAAACATTCCTCCTTCGACTCTCTTACAGAGCTCGGAGCCAGAGCTTCTTACAACCATCACCGTTGTAGCTTCGGAGCCGATAACCACCCCTTTCGGCTCTGTCGTCCTCTGCTCAGATTTCCTCCTTGAGGCCTTCATTGGAGGGATCCGGGAGTCTGGTGTCTCTCATCGGCTCCGATGGGGCGAGTGGCATCGGACCCTTGTCCGACCCTGTTCTCCCTCTTGGGGCTTCGGCGATGGTGAGCTCAGCCCCATCTGCCTCGGAGCCTTCCCTCTCAGTGAAGCCTGGAGTTCCTATCTCTTCGGAGCGGGAACTTTCTGGTCTCTCTGACGGGGGAGCCTTCGAGGTGGAGGAGGAGTGTACTAGCCCCTGGGCTTAGTCAACGGACAGTTCCATCAGCTCCTCCCACTACAGTGCCTGCTGACGTCTCTTCCCACTCTCTTGCTCCCGGACCCAGAGATCCAACGCCTCAGGTTTCCCCATTGGGAATATCTTCCTCTTCCGAGGCTTCTCCGGATCCGTCAGGTGAACCTTTGAGTAAGAGGACATGTAAGAGGAAACATCTAGACTCCCCTGAGTCTATTACATCTGATACTGACCTGTATGAGTTGGAGGGATCCCCAAGGTCCTCCTCTGAGGATGTCTCTTTCTCAGACATCCTTGAACTCCTTAAGCAGAGGGGGAACTGGCCCTCCCTTAATCCTTCCGAGGACGAGTCAGTATACCTGGAGGCATTTGGATCTCGACCCTCCACCTCCTGGGTGTCTCCGCCTTTCGACCCTCTTATGGAGGTAGTGGCTCGGAAGGCGTGGATAGCTCCGGATTCGGTGGAACCTATTCCTAGGAGGCCTTCAAAATTCATTACGGCCCCACCAGATAGACAATATTTGACAAAAGGTGTCCCAGTTGATGCCATGGTGGTGGCTGCTGCCACCAAGAAGGAACTAGCTGATCCTTCAGTACCTGTCCATCCTCCTAACAAGGATTCTAGGACTATGGACAGGTACGGCAAGCGGATTTTTTCTTCAGTGACTTTTGCCATGAGATCGCTGAACTACTTGTGCCACGTCACCCGCCTTCAAAGAGATGTTCTTAGAGTTGGGAGAAGTTTTACAGGGTCCATCAGCTGCTGGGTCTCAGGATAAGATTAGCTCACAGCTAGGAATCCTTAACTCCATTGTTAACTCCTCTATGTGGCTCATTTCTTATGCAGCCGATGGAGCGAGTAGGGCCGCAGGCACAGGAGTGGCTTTAAGGCGTCAGTCCTGGATGCGACTTTGTAATTTTGCAGACCCCTTCAAGGCGTCCTTCACAAACTCCCCTTTTGATGGTTCGACCTTGTTCGGACCTCAAGTGAAAGACACTTTGACTAGATGCGAACAAGATGGCAAGACTTTCTGCCGTAGGAGTCCGTTTCTCCACCCCTTCAAGACCTTACCCCAAAGGACAGAAGGGAGGGAAAATGTGGTTCCGCAAATCTCAAGGAGTCACGCCTGACGCACGAAGTCAGTTTACCCCCAGAGGCAGAGGGGGTAACAATAATAGACGCCGCCTTAGGGGCAGAGGGAGTCCGCAGAATCAGGGTAGCAGAGAGCCTCTTTCTGACCAACCCTTTCAGCATCCCTGAGATGTTGCCCGATTGTCCACCTTCGGAGGCAGTCGGGGGAAAATTATCGCTGTACCCAATAGCCTGGCTTTCCCTTTCTCAAGACAAATGGGTACAGTCGATTATATCCGAGGGTTACAAAATTCCCTTTATTCAAACCCCAATTCAGCAAAAGGGAACCCTTCCAGACGTTCCACCCGGTCTAAGGGAACTAGCAGTACTAGAAATATCAAAACTGCTAGTAAAAAGAGCCATCCAGCCAGTCACAGCGGACCAAATAGGATCCGGAATCTACTCAAGGTTCTTTTTAGTTCCAAAAAAGATAGGGGACTGGAGACCAATATTAGATCTGAGCAAACTAAACAAGTTTGTAAAGAAATCAAGATTCCGGATGGTCACGCTTCAGTCCATTCTACCCTTTCTGGGCAAGGACAATTGGATGTGCTCGATAGATCTTCAGGATGAGTACTATCACATAAAAATTTACAGACGCTCCAGAAGATTTCTCTGCTTTCGGCTGGGGACCAGTCACTACCAATTCAGAGCTCTGCCCTTTGGACTCACTACAGCCCCCAAAGTGTTCACCAAATGTATGGCAGTGGTTACGGCTCACCTGAGACATCAAGGATTCCAGGTGTTTCCGTATCTAGACGACTGGCTCCTCACTGCCAACCACCAGGCATCAACTTCTCCAAGCCAGAGATTACACCATTCACATTTGCAGAGGGCTAGGGATTTCTATAAATTTCGAAAAATCTGCCTTGTCGCCTTGTCAGTCTATTAATTTTATAGGCGCAAAATTGGACACCGTACAACTTTCAGTAAAATTAACAGACCAAAGGATCTTGGACATTCAAAGACACGTCCAGGTGATTCTTCTCAGCAACAGAATTCAGGCCAGATTTGCTCTGAAAGTATTGGGTCTTATGGCGGCCTCCATAACAACAACTTCCCATGCGTCACAAGATCATAGTAACTCCAACTTGCAAAAGGCATCTGACCTGGTGGATATCGTCCCCTCAAGTCCATCAGGGCAGACCTTTTGTTCCTCCTGCCCCGGTTGCCACGGTTACATCGGAAGCCTCCCTGATCGGGTGGGGGGGGGCATTATCAGAGCAGAATGGTCCATGGCACTTCGCAACCTTTCGAATACCATCTGCACATAAATGTCCTGGAGATGAGAGCGGTGCTTTTAACGTTGCAAGCCCTCAATGACTCTCTTCCCCTGGGAACTATTGCAATCCAAACGGACAATATGTTCATAGTGTGGTATATCAACAAACAGGGCGGAACCAAGTCCTATCCACTGTGTCGAGAGGCTCTCAGACTTTGGCAATGGGCAATCTCTTCTCAGCGGTTTCTGATAGCAATGCATATCCCCGGGAAATCCAACATCATAGTGGACAGATTGAGCAAAGCTATTCTCATGCCTCACGAGTGGTGTCTCAAACAATCTGTGACGGAAGAGATTTTTCAGAAGTGGGGCCTTCCTTGCTGCGACCTTTTCGCTACACCTCAAAACAGCAAATGCCCAGACTTCTCTCTCTTCCCCCTTCCAGGCCATCCCCCCAGAGACGCTCTAACCCAAGATTGGCCCCGGGGACTTCTTTATGCCTTCCCCCCTTTCCGCTGATACCTCACTTAATTCAGAAAGCAACCGCCTTGAGAGCCAAGTTGATTCTCATTGCCCCTTATTGGCCTCGACAGATATGGTTTCCGTTCCTACATCGTTATCTCTTGGTACAGCCATGGCATCTGGACCCGGTTCCAGATCTTCTGACCCACCAGTCGGGGCAACTGCACCAATCCATACCTTCTCTCAACCTCACTGCTTGGTTGCTCCACTTCCATCCTTAGCCAGGCTTCCTATGATTTCTAATCCCGTCCGGGATATCATAGTAGCTTCCCTAAAATCTTCTACCAGAAAGATTTACACTAGTAAATGGCGACGTTTCTCTTTCTGGGCAAAAGCTAGGAACATAGATCCCTATACTGCTCCGATTCATTCGGTCTTGGACTTCCTAGCTGAGATTTTTCATTCAGGATCCTCTTCTTCCACAGGGAAAGTTCAACTGGCAGCCATTTCGAATTTTCATATAGGCCTTTTGGACCACAACATTGTCACATAAACTTTGCAAGGCATTCCTTCGAGGTATCTTTTTACTTAAACCTCCGATTAGAGACCCCCCACCACAGTGGGATCTAAATTTAATTTTAACATCCTTGATTCTTCCCCCTTTTGAACCTGCAGCTGCCTGTTCTTTGAAATTTCTTTCTTGGAAGACACTTTTTCTAGTCGCCATTACTTCTGCCAGGAGAGTATCTGAGCTTCATGCTCTCTGCATTCGTCCTCCCTATTTAATATTCCACAAAGATAGGGTATCTCTAAGGACTAATCCGTCTTTCTTACCAAAAGTGGCATCGCAGACCTAAATCAATCCATTGATCTTCCAGTGTTTTTCGAATTATTCTGATAGAGCGGAACAAAAGTTACATTGTCTTGATGTTCACCGCCAGCTCAGATATTATCTGGACAAAACTAAACTTTTTAGGAAATCTGATCAACTGTTTCTATCCTGTGCAGAGAACAGGAAAGGCCTTCCAGTTTCCAAGGTGATTTTATCTAGATGGCTGTCTTATGTGATCACTTACATTTATCAGCTCAGAGGCAAAGAGTTGATTTCTAAGCCAAAAGCCCATTCTACCAGAGCTCTAGCTACATCAACAGCTTTTCAAGCTAGACTTCCAATAGACACTATTTGTGCAGCAGCCACATGGGCCTCTCCTCATACCTTTGTTTCACATTACAAATTAGACTTGGCCTCCAGAGACGGAGCGAATTTTGGTTCCACCGTTCTCAAGAGTCTGTTCCATTGAGCCACCCAGGATAGAGGTGCTAGGGACGCGGTCCCATCCATCAAGAATGAAGGCGAGATTGACAACTTAACATTTAGAAGTTATGTACCTACCATAACGTTCCATGTTAGTTGTCTTCTCTCGCCTTCTTTCTTGCGTCCCGCCCTCCATCCCCCTAGCCTGGTCAGACCGAGAAGATTATGCATCTTCTATTAAGAGGTTTTATTCTTTTTTCTAGCTGTTCAGCTTCTAGTGTCACTAGATTAGGTTGATCCTTTCTAGAGGATTATGATGTTATTTAGTATTGTTACTTTTTCTTCCTCCTCTACAGTTGGAAGAAAATATTACTATTTCTTTAGCTACCAAACGAGATCTGGGTAGTCTCCGCCTTGCATCATGGGATATAGGGTTGCCTCGAGCTGGGAAAATTAGCTCTCGAGCTTAGCAAGTGCCGAGTCGGAGCCGAGGATCGGCTCCGAACCCATCCAGCAAGAAAGAAGGCGGGAGAAGACAACTAACATGGAACGTTATGGTAGGTACGCAACTTCTAATTTTGCACCAGGGGCTGAGGGAAAGGCCATTTCAAAACGGACAATTTCCAAATGGATAGCACACTATACATTTCTGCTACAAACACCATGGGAAACCAACCCCTCAGGGGGTCAGAACACATTCCACTAGGGCAATCTGCTACAGCATTCCTCAGGGGAGTCCGTGCCAGGTACATTCTGGAAGCTTCTACTTGGAGTTCTGTGCACACATTCACCAAGCATTACCACCTGCCTATCTTTTCCAAATCCAGGGCGGGTTTTGCAACAGCAGTCCTGCAGGGCATACTAGCCAGCCTAAATTCTTCTTGACTGCCTCCACCATTTCTTTAGCTTTGGGAATCAACCCAAGTGTGATAACTGCAACAGTGAAAAAAAGAACCTAGTACATTTGTGTACACTTACCGTAAATATAGATGTGAGAATGTATTCACTGTTGCAGTCCTGGTTTCCCTCCCTCCAGCCCCCTTCTCTCTCTCTTCTCTGTGTATATTACTCTCCCTTTACAGGGGTATTGGCATTTACTTTTTACTGGTGGTGAGTTTCCCACCATAGCTTAGCTCCCTATTGGGGGGCTCCTGATGTTTGGGGCAAGAAAAACTGATGTGGCATCGGCTGCCTGTTTTTATACCCCTGACGTCAGTCCTGGAGTGACAGCAACCAACGCCGAAATACTAAGTCTCTGGTATTAATGCCGACTGAGGCCTACATGCAGGCAGATAACCCAAGTGTGATGACTGCAACGGTGAATACTCTCGAACATCTGCATTTATGGTAAGTGTACACAACTGTACTACCTGTCTCATCCTGCTCCTCCTGACTAATTCTTCAAGCTTTAGGTTCCATGGCAGTGGCCATAGTTTAGTCCCTTTAGCACACTACTTGACCATGTTCTGCTGTAGACTCTAGCTGTTCAGTGGTCTTTTCTTCAACAGTCCCTGTTGTGAAGACTGGTAGAGATAGTTGAAGGCTGCCAGCCTAGTCAAATAGATTTGGTACATAATTCTATCATTTGTAAATACTGTGAAATGCTGAACCTTAAAACAATGTGGTAACATTGCTCTCTGCTGTAAAGAAAGCTAAGTCAAGCATTTCTTGTTGGTCCTTTGAAATTAAAATGACTTTGTTTGTTCCTTTGAAGTTAGAATTTGGAGTAGAGTCTGGAGTAAGCATCCTGCCTATTGTTTTAAGGCTAAAGTTAATAACCAGAATTCACATGTGGAATGTCCCTTATTGCTCTAAGTGTAAAAGAATGTACATGCAGTTTCTGTCAGCCTGAGAACACCAGGAAAGTGTAAAAGATGATGTAATGTTTTATCAGAACTGCAGTTTCAATTTAAACAGTGAGAACCACAGATTAAGCATTTTTGTCTCGATATCCAACTCACAGCACTGCCTTATGCTCTCTCTATGGAAGTAGTATATTAGAGCTGTGTTTTCTCCTAGAAGTAGCAAGGAATTATAAAGATTAGACAGTTTCTGTGATGTCAGGACTGTACTACTGATTTATTTAAGTATTTCTGTGTGATCTCTGAACTCTCAAGTAGCACTGACTGTGTAGTAGAAAGTATTGTCTTGTGGTTTTAATTATTTATTATTAAATATTTTAAAACCTTTTAACTATAGCTGGTTTGTGTAGAGATAAGTTGAGCTCTAGAGTACATTTCTTATTTAGTTTATTTTACAAAGCCACTCTAAGTCTTGACTGATTAGTCACACTTACCAATTGGATAATAATATTGCAAAGTAATAATTGGACACCCTTTTAAGGGCCTTTGGGTAGCTGATAATATTAGCTGGGTGGTGGCAGTAATTACTACTGTATAGTTTGGGTAAAAGAGGCACAGCTGGAGAACCTGTGCCAGCCTTCCCCAGGAGTGTCTGTGTGGTTGTATAAACTTAGTGTGTGTGTCAGCTACTTGGGCAGGGATGCGAAGCACTGGTTGGACAGTGAGGGTGCTGGAGATATTAGCTTGCCCAGCTAGGCTGAGATCTGGACCCTGTAGTTGTGTCAGTGGGGAGTCTTATTGGGGACCTGGAGAGCAGGGGGAGCGACCAGCCCCAGACTGACTGATCTCTGTGTGCTCTTAAGGGAAATTGCACTTTACTGTGTGTATTTGTTATCCTTTCCTCATATATGAGATGCCCTCTCGTGTTAGTGATGAAGATTGAGGCTCATTGATTGCTGGGCCAGGGCACTGGCATGTCACCTGTTTTCAGTCAAATTTACTCTAGTGTGCAAATGCCATATTTACTGTTGGGTCCAGTCAAATTAAATTTACAGTGAGTCGACCTTTCATTCTTCTCCACCATTGACCACAGTGACCACTGACGCCTCCTAGTTGGGGTGGGGGGATTCTTTAAGGAAGGATGGTCCAAGGCATGTGGTCCCCCAAAGACACCAATGTGCATATTAATGTTCTGGAGATGAAAATAGTCATTTTAGCACTGCAGGCATTCCAAGATGCTCTTCCTCTAGGGACTATTGCGAGTCAAACTGACATGTCGTTGTGGTACATCAACAGACAAAGGGAACTTGATCTTACCCCTTTGCCTAGAAGCTGTGAGGGTGTGGCAATTGGCATTCTCCTCCACCCGCTTTCTGGTAGCAACACACATTCCGGGGCAAACCAGTGTACTAGTGGATAAACTCAGCAGGCTCATTCTGAAACCTTGTGAGTGGTGTCTCAATCAGCCAGTGGTGGAGAAAGTTTTTCATTGTTGGGGGCCAACCATGGTGCGATCTCTCTGCATCTCCCCATGACAACAAATGCAACAGTTACTTTGCTCTGATCCCCCTTCAGGGGCAGTTGTTGAGATGCTCTAGTCTCTTTGGCCCTCCAGTCTTCTTTGTCTATCCCCAGTACCTTTGATACTAAAATCCTTACAGAAAGCTGGTCTGTTAAAGGGTTCTGTCATCATCATTGCTCCTTTTTGGCCTTTTCTAGATGTGGTTTCCCTTCCTTTGGTCTCATCTCCATCATCTTCCCTGGATACTGGATCCAAGTACAGACTTCCTGTCACATCCATCTGGGACGAATCATCCCAATATCCCAGCCCTCAGACTAACTGCATAGTTTCACCCGTTCCATTAATAGCCGGATAGCCCAGGCTTTCTTCCCTAGTATCTGCCATATTATTATCTGCAAAAAGACTCCAACAAAAAGATTTGTGTAAATGAGAAGTTTTCATTTTGGGCTCTGAAAAACAACATTGACCTTTTCACTGTCCCTGTCTCTGCTGTACTAGACTTTCTAGGTTCTCTTAAAGAATGTGCTAGGTTTTCCATGATCAAAGTACAATTGGCAGCCATGTCAAACTTTCATTCAGGGGGCAAAAAGTACTGTTTTGCCCGCTTCCAAGTTATGCAAGGTTTTCATAAAAGGCGACTTCCTACTTAGACCTACAGTAAAGGACCCATCACCTTCCTGGGATTTAATAGTGTTGATGCAAAGTTAGACTCAAAAACCATTTTAAGTTGTTTTTTGCTAAAGGTTCAAAGTATTTATCTTGGGAAAAAGTCCTTTTTAGTAGCTATTACTTCCTTTAAAAGGATTTCTGAACTCCAGGCTCTTTCATCTAAGACTCCTTACATGGGTTACTTTACAAATTGAGCCCTTCTTTCTTACCTAAAGTGGCTTTTGAGTTTAATATTAACTAAACCATTCATTTACCAGTCTTTCTAAAATTTTCAAACAAAGGAAGAATACATGCTACATCTTCTGGATATCTATAGACAATTGCATTTCTGCTTACACAAAGCAAAAGACTTCAGGAAAATAGACCAGCTGTTCCTCTCCTTTTCACCAAGTTGGCTAGATTCTCCAGTTTCCAAAGGTGTATTAGCCAAATGGCTTACCAGCTGCATTTCCTTGGTGTATTCCCAAAAGGGTCCTCTACCAAGAACGCTTAGGGCACATTCAGCTAGATCCATGGCCACCATCTGCTTTTTGGTCAAGACCTTCTAGCAATAATATTTATGCAGCAGCCACATAGTCCAATGCTCATACCTATGTTACTCATTACAAATTATTTAATTTCAAGTAGTTGAGCTGTGCCTTTGGTTCAGTGGTTCTCTGGAATATCCTTCTATGATGGCCATCCAAGTTTTACATAGCTGGGGACTCTGCCCCATTTGTTGAAGAAGAATGAAAAGTTATTTACTCACCATAAATAGGCATATGTGTTCTCCATTTTCATTCTTCAGCTTCCCTTTCCCCTTTTCTGTCTTCTGGAGTGACCCGATTTTTTTTGAGCCTGTAGTTCCGGGTTTGAGCCCTGTTCTAATATTTTTTTTTCTATCTTGATACTTAGTGAATGCTTTTTGGCAGCAAACTCAATCTGAGGTATTGGGGATGAACTTAGGACATTATGGGTAGAAGGAGGAGCTGAAGAGTCAGATCCAAAGTCTGTAGTATGCGACAGAGTCCAATCCTTGGATCCTAGTTATAGTGAGCACATAACTTTTAATTCTGTGGGTATGCAAAAGATCCATCAGAGCGAGATCCAAGGATACCTTTTATGCCAGACAGAGCACATACCAAAGGGGCGTTATATTATGGATCTGATGAGAGCTGAATACAGTGGCATAATGACCTCACTGGACCTAGATGCCATGCCTTCACTTACAAATTCAGCGATATAGAATTACTTTTTTACTACATTAGACACATGTTGGTCGAAGGACAGGTTACAGTGTACATGCATCCCCAAATCCCAGACTACTCTTAATGGTGTTTTATCGATTTTCCCAGAGTGTTTGACTTTCCAAAGGTAGTATTATGCATTTCCTTACAGTGTTTTAAGCCATGTCTTCAGCAGCAGTCATTTGTTTGCGTTACTTTCGTGTAAGAATGAAGTATCTTGAAGGGTTTCTTTGAATTTGCAATCTGTAAACTTGTTCAGCCAGAGGCCGTTGATGTTGGCTTGGACATAAGAGGAGTAAATGCCAAAGGGAAGCAGACCCAGGACAGAGGGTCTCTACTAGTGACTGGTCTTTTCCTGGAAGTAGTTTCTGTGAGCCTGATTTCCTTTATCTCTGAATTGGGTAGTTATCTGGTGTGTTGCATAGGGGGTTTATGCCTAATTCTGTGATTTTGTTTAAAATGCCCTAGTGAGGTATTGTATCAGATGCCTTATCAATTCTTTAGTCCTTTTCATTAAAACGTATTTTCCTAAATGTGTTTGTTTTTCTGCTCAAGACTAAGTTGCAGTTCCACCACATGTAATAAAAATAATGAGTTTCTGTAGCAGTGTTAATAACCATATACATTTTGAGTGTGAGTTTGTATGTTTACAATCCTTGCTAGTACTTCTATCTTTTATGCAGGTAACATTGAGTCAAGGAACATTTCCATCTTTGCTGAGAAAGAATGTAGCATGGTTGCTCAGTGGAGGGAAGAGCTTGTAGATGCTAAGAAAACCTCCCAAGTGCATTTCTGACTGTTGGATTTTTTTATGAAGCAGAGAACCACATTTTAGAATGTTTCTGTGAAGTACCTCTTCAGCAAGTGGAGAGGCTGATTCCAGCATTTGCTTTACAAATGTCTCCATTGCATACATTTGTGCTATGGTCATTTAAGTGGGTAATTCAAGCAGTTTCATGTTTATTTGTCTAGAATTAACTTATTCCTTCTGAGTTTTTCATTTTGAAGAGGAAAATGCATAGTGGATGGATGAGCCTCTCCTTCCGAGTACTGTCTGTAATGACCAGAAGGTGTAGAGGTTCTTAATTGCACATACAATGATGTAGGACAGTTTAGAAAGTTTAGTTGAACAACGATGATACCAACATTACTTGAAATCATATTCTGTACAGAAAAGCTCCTCAAACAGCTGTACTTAAAGTAGTGTGTGAGGCAGTATTTTCTTTAATAGACTCTGATGTCGAAGGCATCCAGATTGCCTTAATGTATGATAAGTCTTGAAGTGATTTGCATTATTTTAAATATGAAGGAATGCTTTTATCTGCAAAAGTTGTAACAAAATCTGCAGGCTTATTGGTACTAACCTAGACTAGATATCTGAAACCCTGGAGTTGGATGAAGGTCTTGGGGATCCCATGGTTTGTTGAGAAATTACTGTACAAGACTGCCTTTGGACCTGAGAGTTTGAATCTTGGTCTAAAAAATTACCTACCACATTGTGAAGACTAGGCATGAAGTATATGACCATGTATCTTGTGTGAAGAGCATGTGTGAGGGAGTGCAACTCCAAGCATAGGCTTATCTTCACTGACATCATAACATGATGGCTGTAGAAGAGGATGTGGGGTGGGGAAAGTTGTGGCTGGAGAGAGAGAAAAAGTAGGAGGTAGGTTGTTTCCACTTGCATCCTAACAAGATCTCTGTTATGTGAGGTGTATTGTTGAAAGGGGGCACCCTTTAGTGCCCTATCTAGGGTCAAGAAAGTTGTATGAGTGTTATGGGATAAAGGCTCTGTGCTGTCTGAATAGCTAAAGTTCAGTGAGGGGTAATGGAACTATGTAGGGGGGTAGAGTGACTGTCTTGTGGTCCCAGTGGAATGGGCCTTGTAAGTTTATGGAAGGTAAGATAATGGCTTAAATATGCAGTGCCTTCTAGGATTTATTTAATTACCTTAAATGACTTTTTGTACTGTTCAGCACAAGCAAACGTAAAATTAGTGTGTTTTGTGTATTTTTTCTTTTTTTGGTTTGGTTCTGATCGCCCCATTTTCTTTACAGTTTTTGCCTCATTCTGGAGATCGTATCCTTATCACAGGGGCAGCTGATTCGAAGGTGCATGTTCATGATCTTTCAGTGAAAGAGACCATTCACATGTTTGGGGATCATACAAATAGAGTGAAACGTATTGCCACTGCACCATTGTGGCCTAACACATTCTGGAGTGCAGCAGAAGATGGTGTAATAAGGTACTGTTTAAGTGCTTTCTTTAAATGTATGAGTTTTAGCTTTTTTCTCGATTGTTGGCTACTGGCATTTAACCATACTTTGTCAAGCAGTGTCATCTACATGTTCCCACACACACCTGCTACCATGAGGTGGGACTGACCACTCCATGGCCCCTGTTTGTTTTTGTTGTTTACAATTTTTGTTGTGAGTATTTTGGCCAGCTTAGGACCAACATTTCTTTCCCTCTCCTGGATCGATGAGCTAATACAAATAACTCACTACCACACTATGACCCCATTACCACACTTCATGACTCCAGTATGCCAGCCCTTTACCTGAGCCGCTAGTTGAACTCGTACTTCACTCTTGTGTGTCACAGAGCTGGAGTAGTTTGGTTCCTTATTTCACTTCTTGCAGATGTTTATCGTGTTTCACTGTTGCAGTCATCACTGTAGGGTTCTTCCTGCCCGTAGGCAGTCCTCGGTCGGCCAGAATCCCAAAGTCTGGGTCTGACGTCAGCTGTTCAGTCATGGTCCCTGACGTCAGAGCGCCAGGAGTACAAAGCCGCCAGCCGACGCCATGTTCTCCAGTCTTTCTTGCCGTGCGGTGAAAGCAGTTCACAAGTGTTGGGTCGGCTGACACCTGATTTTTTTTTTTTCGTGCTTCAGTCCGAAGACTTACTACTTCTCAAAGCTAAGTACCCCGTTGGGGAAACTTTTTTCTTGCTCCAGTCCGATGTCAGAAAAAGTTAATAATTGCATTTCTTGTGGGAAGCAAATACCTCATAAGGATTTTCATTCTTACTGTATTCCTTGTTTAGGCCCTGACCACGACATAGCTAGTTGTCGGTTTTGTGCTAGATTTAACCAACGTACGATTAAGCGATGATACAATTTTGCTTTTCACTACTTTGGTAGGTGATTTAATTATAAAATTTTGTCTGACACGCTTCCGATTACCGCAGTTCACAAACGACGCAAGGATAATGACAGGCCTCCGAGGTCCAAATCAGACTACGTTTTACAAGCTAAGTTCGGCCGTTGTCAGTGAGGTGCTTTCGCAGCCCCTGACGTCGGCCATTTCAGAACCGATTGCCGGAACGGACTCCCACGAGGAGCCAGCTAGGCCTTTGAGCACTCCAGCTGCAGGACCTTCAGACAGTGCTCCCTCGGATGGGTCCGGAGCCGCTGTGCAGGCACCGGCTTCCGAGGGGGTTTTCAGGCCTACACAGCTTCTGATAAAGGCAAAGCCAAAGGCAAAGACCCCTTCTAAATCTAAGACACCATCCCAGGCCTCTTCTGATCCAGGACCCAAATCTCAGAAACAGCTACTTAAAATGGCGGAGTACTTACTAACCATGATTAGGGGTTCACATCCCCCTCCAGACAAAAGGCCAAGGCAATTCTGCTCTTCAGTTATTCCCACCCACCCTCCCTGTTTTTGTTTTGGTGTTAATCTTAGTGGCCTTGAAACTGCCCGCCCCTCAGCCTGCCTCTGGGCTCATCTCATTTGCTCACTCAACTGAGTGCAGTGAGATCATATTCTGATTTCAGGCACTCCTACTGTGTACAGAGAGAGCATCTGGGAAACAGACAAAAAAAATTAAGCTTATTTCCTGCTTTTCCTGTTAAGTGGTATAGACTATTTGTAGGCTTCTGAGCCCCCAAGCCCTTCTGTGTTTGAGGGAAGCCTTCTAGCTTGTTTTTTTTCTTATAACTAGCCAGTTTTCTAGTTTCAGCACTCAAATCTGTTTCTTTGATCTCAGCACTTGTTCAGATAAAAAAAAAAAAAAATTTCATCTGCTCTTACTGTACTTGTGTTTCTACCTACTTCATTTTACTTTTGCATCATCTTAAAAATACTCAGTTGTATTTATTACTGCTTGGTGTAACTCATTCTAAGCCTTTTGGTTTAAACACTTGGGCTTCGGACCAGTTGTTTTGCACTGAGAGGGTTTGTGGTCTGCACTGTTGTGGCAGAACAGGTAGCTTACATCCTTCTAGGTTGGGAACTGCTGATTGAGGGCTCAGTGTCTGTTATTCTAAAAGTGTATTAATTCTGGTTTAAGCACTTTGGCTTTCAGGCCAGTTATTTTACATTAAGAGGGTTCGTGGTCTGCACTCTTGTGGGAGGAGAGGCTGGACTCTGCCCTTCTGAGCTGGGAATTTCTGGTTAAAGGCTTATAGTGCATGCATATCTGAACTGCTTCTTACTGAAGTTGGTGCGCCTTGTTTGCTGTGGCATAGACTGGATTCGGGCCTGCTGGATCTAGCTTTGTTTGTGTAACTTGAGCACTAATCCAGACATTCTCTAAAGTATTCAATTGTATTTATTACTGCTTGGTTGTAACTTGATTAAAGTGTAGCTATCATTCTAAGTCTTTTGGATTAAGCACTTGGGCTTCAGACCAGTTGTTTTACATTAGGAAGGTTTGTGGCAAGCACTGTGGTGGCAGGACAGGTAGCTTTCATCCTTCTAAGTTGGGAACTGCTGATTGAGAGCCCAGTGTCCAAGTTTCTGGTTTAGGCAATTGGGCTTCAGGCCAGTTATTTTACATTAAGAAGGTTTGTGGTCTGCACTCTTGTGGGAGAAGAGGCTGGACTCTGCCCTTCTGAGCTGGGAATTTCTGGTTAAAGGTTTATAGTGCCTGAATATTTGAACTGTATCTTACTGAAATTGGTACACCTTGTTTGCTCTAGCATAGACTAGATACAGGCCTGCTGAATCTAGCTTTGTTTATATGCTTGTTGTTTGTTTGCTTGTTATTTCCCTGGAAGCTAATTCCACCTAATACGCGGCTTCTCAGCGCTTCTGTGGATCACTAGTGATATCTGGATTGCTTACTGTACTTATTTCCTTGTTTCACTTGAAAGAAAGTTACTGTTTGTCGTTTTTGCATTTAGTTACTTGTAACACATTGCACTCAAGTTACCTGGCACTTGCTCACTAAAGCAATTATACAAGTCAGCACTAAAAATTAAAAGCACTACACCCTCACTCCCCACTGGCCATTGTTTTCAATTATTAAGGAATTCCCAGTATTATTCTAGCATGTCCAAAGGTCAGTTGTCAATCTCCTCTCCGGTCCAGCTGGTGAATCTGGGAATCTTGAGGCAATGTTATAACTGCCTCATGTACACAGACAACCCTCTCCTCCTCCCACATAACACAAATACTTGCGAGAGATGCAGCTATTTAGCCAAACTGGAGGCTGAGCTCTCTCAACTCAGGACTGGCAAGACCAGACAGGAGGAGAAGGCAACTACACACACCACAAAACCAGCCTCACATAATGCTACCACACCACTGAATCAAACACATAAACACACAGACATACTCTGAGGCTCTGAGTAAAAATTTACCTAAACAGCAGAGGCCTCCAAAGCAGACACCCAAACAACTGCTACCTCAAGACACCCCACAAGCAACACATAAACCACAAAAGCAGTGTGCAAAGCAGTCACAGATCTTAAGGCCAAATACAACACCAAACATACTTGTCATAGGTGACTCCATAGTCAGACACACTGACGTCCCACTCACCAGGCTGAACAAGGAGAGGGTCACAGTAAGCTGCCTATCGGGCGCTAGAATCCGCCACCTAACACAAGCACTCGGGTCACTCCACGGCAAGTACAAATATGACACAGTCATTGTCCATGCTGGTGTGAACGACCTGAGACGTACCTCCCTGGACTACATGAAAAGAGACATAGAGGAGCTCTCTGATTATGTAGCCCAGGCAGGTATGACCCTGACCCTGAGCAGTATCCTTCCTTCACCAAGAATGATGCCACAATATAGAGACAAGATGATCAGCTTTAACAATTGGCTTAATGTCTGGTGTCATTCAAAGGGGATCCAGTGTCTGTCTGCCTGGGATGACATGCTTGACAAGCCACGCTGCTTCGCAAGGGACGGCTTGCACCTGTCACCCTGGGATTCCGGATATTGGCTAAGGCTCTTGCCACCCCATAGTGCCTTTTTAGGCAAGGCTCAAATTCTAAACTTACCACCCTAGAAAACAAAATGGGAAGAAACTGAGGGTAATGCTGCTCAATGCCAGAAGTCTAAATCTCAAAATGCACGCACTCGAGGCCCTTCTCAGTATGGAGAACATCGATGTCTGTGCTGTAACTGAAACCTGGTTCAAGGCTCCTGAGAGCACCCGGCAGTATTAGGTTTTACCTCATATCATGCGTTCCGGCCCCAAAACCCGGACCACACCACAAAAGGAGGGGGTGTATCCATATTCATAAAGGATACCCACACCTTCAGGTTGGTGGCAACGCCCGAAGCTTCGGTAACCATCCAGGTGCAACTAACCATAGGCAAAACTGCTCTACAAATTGTAGCATGCTACAGGCCACCCTCTCAAACTCAGGAACCCCACACAGCCTTCCTGAAGACACTGGAGGGTATAAATGTATCTCCAAACACCATCATATTGGGTGACTTCAACTACCTGAATATAGACTGGGAACATTACTCAAGCCCTAACTTTCTAGCCCAACGGTTCCTGGAGTTCATAAATTCAAATGCCATGGAACAGCTAGTCACTGTTCCCACGAGAGGAGAAAATGTACTAGATCTCATTATCACAAACATGGGGACAAAATGCTCCACACGAGAAGTATATCCCTCATTGGTGAGATCTGATCATAAACTAATCTCACTGGAAATCCACATCCGCCCCACCCCAAACAAAAAAGACCACAGTGAAGAACTTCTCTAAAGCAAACTTCACACTACTCAAGACTGGTGTGGTATCCTTCAAGGCCCCTGAGCCAGTGGAAACCACAACCCAAGCTGTGGAAGCCCTTACAAATGCCTTCTATGAACACCTCCAGGACTGCATGGATCAGGCAATCCCAAATAAAACCAAGACTCTTTCCACAAAGGGCAAACGTCCAGTCTGGTGGACCCCAGCCATTAACAAACTTTACAATAAGAGGAGAAAGCTATTACATGATAGAACAAAATCCGTAAAAGGGAAGTCACCCCTGATCATTATTAGTAAAAAAAATACGAGCACTCATAAAATCAACTAAGGCCAGTTTTGAGAGAAACATTGCCATGGATTCAAAGGACAGTCGTAAGGCCTTTTTCAGCTATGTTAGGAACCTGGGTGGAAACTCCCAGATATGCTCAGAATTAGTCCAAAATGGTACAAAAATCACTGAACCCACTGACATTGCCAACATACTGGCAGACAGGTTCATTGCAAACTTCACCCCCCTCTCCCCCCCTAAAGGAGTGATAACTATCCCAGCGGAGTGTAGCCTCCCAGACATCTCAAATGCGCAGGTGAAAGCTGCTCTCTCTAAAACTAAAAACACAGCATCAGTGGGACCGGATGGTGTCCCCGGCTGTGTGCTACACGAGCTAAATGAGGAATTAAACCCCCGCATAAGGCAGCTGTTCAATCTCAGCCTTACCACAGGATACGTGCCCAAGGAGTGGCGTACGGCAACTGTGGTCCCACTCCACAAAGGCGGTGCCTCTACGGACCCTGGTAATTACCGCCCCATAAGCTTAACAAGTCTAGTCTGCAAAGCTATGGAGAGGATCATAATGGAGCTCATAAACAAAGATATAGGGGACTTGCAGACATTGGACCCGACCCAGTTTGGCTTCGTCAAGGGAAGATCATGCCTTTTGAACTTGGTCGACTTCTTCGCAACAGTCACCAAGGCCATTGATGAGGGAAAGGCAGTCCATACAGCCTACCTTGACCTTGCAAAGGCTTTCGACACAATACCCCGCTCGGGTATTGTAGAAAAACTTACCAACTTAAATGTAAACCCATATGTCACAAGATGGGTTGCAAACTGGCTTAAGGACAGAACCCACAGGGTTAGAGTTGCTGGCGCTATGTCGGACTCAAAGCTGGTCACAAGTGGTGTCCCACAGGGCTTGGTCCTTGGCCCCCTATTGTTCGGCATCTACTTCTCAGAAGTACAGGCCAACATGGGAGGACTTTGGCTGACAAAGTTTGCAGACGACTGCAAACTGGGCGCCATAGTGGAAAGTGCATCGGACACGGATGTCCTTCAAAAGGGACTCACGGAAAGAGATAGCTGGTGCCAGAGCCATGGACTGAAGTTAAACGCCAAAAAATGTATAGTCATACCCTTCGGGAAAAACAAGGTAACCCCAAGCTACCATATAGGTGGCAATCCACTAAGCACAGAAGAGGTTATCAGGGACCTGGGGACCCAGGTTGACAGTGGCCTTTCTTTTGACACTCACGTTGCTAAAGTGGTTAGAAAGACCTGCTACATTGCCCACCTGATCATGAAGGGATTCACATCCAGATCCAGTGAGGTCATTGTTCCCCTGTACTCTTCACTTATCAGACCAATGATAGAGTACAATGCCCCATTCGGGATGCATCTCACCCGACATCTGCAGCAATTGGAGAGACCCCAAAAGTTCCTCACCAAAAGGATAAAGGGACTCCAAAATCTGTCATATGCTGCCAGATTGAAGAAACTCCAGCTCTATTCAGTCGCATACCATCTGCTCAGAGGTGACATGTTCCTGACATACAAGGCCATGTCCAACCCGGAATTAATGGACATGCTCCACCTCAAAAAATCCAAATCCACCAAAACCACTAGAGCAAGCGACTTAAACCTTAGCACGGATATAAATAGGACGTGTTGGAGGGATAGATTTATCACTCAGACTCCCTATGCTGTGGAATAAAATCCCGGTCCATGTGAGGCAGAGCACCTCGCTGGCTCTGTTCAAGAGAAATCTTGACCTGTGGATGGGAGATCGTAGGTTTACCCCGGGAATCATCTCTGTGTCACTGCTGGACAGAGGCACAACAAACTAATGGGCACAGTATTTTTTCATATAAGGGGTGGCGTAAGCCACAAAAATTTGGGCTAGGCTTATAAATGCCTTAGGGCAGATAGCCTAGTATAAACCTATGAACCTAAGAATTGGATTATGAATCTTCTGATCAAGCATCTATTTCTTCAGTGTCTTCCTCGGAACAGGAATATTCTTTCTCTCCTTATGAGGATTCTGATGCTGAGGAATCCATTCCATCAGCTTCTCCCCCTGAGGATTTTTCTTTTGGGGAAATTTTACTTGACATGAGGGAACATTTTCACTGGGAAGGACAGGAGTATTTGGAATCTAAGAGAAGGCTTAGGGATTTCCTTCTTCCCCAGCATAGACCCCTGACTATTCCTCCTATTCTGGATATTGTGAATGATGCCTTTTCTGAGGCTAATTTAACTCCTGAATCCTTTCCTCCAGCCACTGCTAAGCCCGACAGATATTACAGCGTCCCTGACTCCCACCAGTTCCTCTATAAAAATCCTACTGCTGATCCAGAAAAAAATTCTCAGGGTCCTAAGGGGGTTAAGACCGCTTCTGCTAAAAACCCTATTCTGACAGATAAGGATTCCAGAGCTTTGGAGAGATGGGGCAAAAAGGTGTACACTTCTGCTACTTTGTCTATTAGGGCTTTAAATTGTCAATTTCATATGCTAAAATATCAGCAATTTCTACTGTCTGTTATGCAACAAAAGCTGGGTACCATTACCGCATGTGTTAGATAATAAGGAATTACACGATTTGATGCATGCCACTGAAGGTGGGGAAGCATGATTTACACTGTGGTTTTGATGCCTTGGAGGCTTCTTGCAGGGCGGCTGCCTCTGGCACAGTCATTAGAAGGCATGCTTGGTTAAAGGAACAAAACTTACCTGATCAAGTGAAAGCAAAGTTACTGGATGCACCTGTTCAGCATAATGTTTTGTTTGGCTCTAAGGCTGAAGATGTGATAAAGAAAATGGAGGATAAGGCAAAATCCATGCAAACTGTTAAGGATTTCTTACAAGTTCAGCCCCCAAGGTTTAGCAGAACTTGGCCAACTAAAAATTGGTCCTTTCCCAGCTCGGACAGGCCTCAGAGGGGTAGATATAGGCGCTCCAGAGGGAGGGCCCAAGCACAGACCTCTTACAGACCTAGGCAGTGGAGTGCTTCCACACCCAGGGGTGGAGAGGACAGATCTCAATCTTATAGAAAACCGGCTCAATGACTTCCCCTGCATGGCTCCATGAATTTCTCTCCTGGAAGCCCCTCTAGGAGGAAAACTCTCTCTTTTTCAACAAAATTGGACTTGCATAACCCAAGACAAGTGGGTTCTAGATATAGTTTCAAGAGGTTACAAATTCCACTTTCATACCTTGCCAAGACCAAATGGATGGCCAGACCTTCCAAAACACAATTGGTCAGAGGCATTAAACCAGGTGGGATCCCTCATGGCTATGAGGGCCATAGAACTGGTTCCACAGTCTGAGACGGGCCAAGGTTTTTACTGAAGGCTCTTTCTAGTTCCCAGAAAGCAAAATTCATGGAGACTCATCCTGGATCTGTCAGTCCTAAACACTTTCCTGGACATACCAAAGTTCAAGATGCTTACTCTGCAGCAGTTCCTGCCAATGTTGAGCAAAAATGCATGGATGGTGACATTGGATTTA
Source organism: Protopterus annectens (assembly GCF_019279795.1). Classification (NCBI taxonomy): domain Eukaryota; kingdom Metazoa; phylum Chordata; order Ceratodontiformes; family Protopteridae; genus Protopterus; species Protopterus annectens. Next base: position 1,745,654,803 of record NC_056726.1, on the reverse strand, counting down.
AAGGAGGCTTACCTGCACATCCCAATCAGACAGGAGTGCAGAAAATACCTCAGGTTCAAGGCCGGATCGAAACATTACCAATTCTCTGCACTGCCCTTTGGCTTGTCTACTGCGCCCATGGTCTTCAAGTGCCTGGCACCAGTAGTAGCTTATTGCAGACTCAAGGGAATTCAAATTTACCCTTATCTGGACGACTGCCTTATTCAAGCAGACAGCAAGGATGTCTTACTCCAGCATCTGGAATTTGTTCAAAATCTTCTCACGTGCCTGGGATTCACTGTGAACATAGTCAAATTTGACACCCACACAACAGATAAATTTTCTGGGTGCTCTTCTAAACACAACAACCCAGATGGCATTCCTGACATCCGAAAAACAACTGCAGCTGGCTTCAACTTTCAAAATCTTGGCGTCAATAACTCTGTTAACTGCAAGGAAATTCCTGCAGGCTTTGGGTTACATGGCCTCCTGCATCCTTCTCATACCAAATGCAAGACTACATATGAGAAAAATACAATGGTACCTAAAAAGCGTATGGTCCCAGCATTGCCACAGTCTAGACACACAGATTGCTGTTTTGCCTTGTCTACAAAAGGAATTCCCATTGGTGGACCTTGGCACGTCTTCACAACAAAGGGAAAGCCTTCACTCTGCTTCCAGTCAGCCAAGTGTTAATCACGGACACCTCGGATTACGCATAGGGAGCCCACTTGCAGGGAAAGGGTCTGCAAGGTTTTTGGACAGAGGATCAGAAGCACCTACATATCAATTTAAGAGATGTTAGCTGTACAGAGTGCCCTCTTGGCTTTCAGGGATCTTCTACAACCAGGACAACTACTGATTCGGACAGACAACACCACAGTTATGTGGTACATAAACAAGCAAGGGGGTTCACACTCCTACCCCCTTTGCAGACTAGCCATGGCTCTTTGGAACACAGCTCTAGCTTGCAAAGTGGATCTACAAGCTCAGTTCCTGCCAGGGAAACAAAATATTCTGGCAGACAACCTGAGCAGGAACCTGTCAGACCCACACGAGTGGATGTTAGACACCCAAATATTCAAGATGATTACAGAAGCCTGGGGCTGCCCGGACATAGATCTATTTGCATCCCCCCTCAACCACCAGTTACAGATTTTTTGCACAAGGACATTTCACAAACTAGCATGGAAGGTGGATGCACTATCATTCAGTTGGAGAAACCTCTCGGGGTATGCCTTTCCGCTACTACCTCTTCTTCCACGGGTGTTATAAAAGATCAAGCAGGACAAGCCCAACATGATGATTTTACTGGCCTCACATTGGCCTCGTCAATTTTGGTACTCAACACTGATGAATCTATCCCAGGAGCCACCTTTGATTTTACCTCAGATTCCAAATCCTTTGTCCCAACACCAGGGCCAGGTTCTGCACTCTCATATCAAAACTCTCAGCCTGGCGAATTCAGGGTCGATGATTAATCCTTCTCTTCCTAAACAGGTCATGGATGTCATCTTAGAAGCCACACGGCCTAGCACTAGAAAATCTTATGCAGGTAAATGGAAGAAATTTTGCACCTGGATGCATGCTCAGGATTCAGATCCCCTCAATCCTAACATCCCACTGATTTTGCTTTACCTGACAGACATGCTACATAAGGGATTATCCTTCTCTTCCATAAAAATACATGCCTCCGCTGTCTCTGCACATTACAGTACAGATCCTCCAATCTTTTCCCATCCACTTCTGAAACAATATCTCAGGGAAAAAAAGAATTTAAGGCCCCCTAGGACACCACCCATACCTGCCTGGGACCTCAACTATGTTCTGGAAAAACTGACTCTGCCTCCTTTTGAGCCTGCTGCCACATCTGTTCTTAAGTATTTATCATGGAAGACAGCTATTCTGCTGGCTTTGACTTCAGCCAGGAGAGTCTCAGAGTTGCAAGCACTCATGGCTGTGGAACTTTATATTATTTTTCACCAAGATAGGATGCCTTTAAGGACTAATCCTACTTTCATGCATAAAGTGGTTTCCATAGTGGCTTTAAATCAAACTATTCACCTGCCAACATTTTTCACTAATCCACAAAATAAGGGAGAAAGGATCTTGTATTCCTTGGATGTACACAGACAACTTCGTTTTTACCTGAACAGAACCAAGGGTATCAGGAAAACACAGCAATTGTTTGTTTCTTATGCAACAAATTCCCAAGGCAAAGCAATTTCAAAATGGACCATTTCTAAATGGATTGCTCATGGAATCAGATTTTGTTACTCTCATCATGGAAAGCAAATCCCAGGAAAAATTAGGACTCTCTCTACCAGAGCTGCTGCTACTTCAGCTGCCTTTCTCAGGGGAGTACCTACCAAAGATATTTTGGAAGCTGCAACTTGGAGTTCAGTGCATACTTTCTCTAAGCACTACAATCTCCCTCTTTACTCTAAGTCTAGGGCAGGCTTTGCTTCTGCAGTCTTGCAGGGCCTTCTAGCCACCCCTTCTACTCAATAACCACCACCCTTTATCTCAGCTTTGGGATTCAACCCTACAGTGATGACTGCAACAGTGAAACACGATGAACATAGTACAGTTGTGTACACTTACCATAAATGTAGATGTTCGAGTGTCTTCACTGTTGCAGTCTGGGTTACCCTCCCTCCTGACCCCTCTTATTTTTTCATTAGTGTGGTTTCCTACTTCACCCTTCTGAGGTGTTTTTGCTTCAGGGTATGGGGTTTGTTGTATGTTTCTTTTTTGTTTTACTATTAGCCTTCATTTTTGGGCACCTGACATCTGGAGCAAGAAAAACTGGAGAACATGGCGTTGGCTGGCAGCTTTGTACTCCTGGCGCTCTGACGTCAGGGACCATGACTGAACAGCCGACGCCAGACCCAGACTTTGGGATTCTGGCCGACCGAGGACTGCCTGCTGCTGGCAGGAAGAACCCTACAGTGATGACTGCAACAGTGAAGACACTCTAACATCTACATTTGTGGTAAGTGTACACAACAGTATTGTACCATGACTTGAAAGCTTAATCGATTCTACTTTGGCACTGGGGACCACTTGCACATTCTGTCCAGAGTTTGTCAAGTGACAGGTAGCCTTCAGTTTTTTTTTAATTTCTCCCAATTCCTTTCTAATTTGTTTTTGGTATGTTCACCTACAAAAGAAGTAAAGGTGTGCATGTGATCATTAAAAAGACTACTGCACTGTGCATGTTTTGTTTAGGAGGAGAATACAATATATCCAGCTGTACTATTTTATGATGGTTCCAGCAGAAAGATGGAATGCTCTATTTGAAAGTTCAAAGTTATTTGGACAAGAAAAAGCTTAAAGCCTTGTCTAGTGTGACCATCATGTCTTCTATTTGTTGTGGATATCCCCCCCCAAAGTATTTATGTATGTACCATTTGTTAATCAGTGTAGAGCATTGATCCAGGTGGACTGTATACTGAAAAGTGCCCAAAGGAAAAGAAAAAAAGTGACATGGAGGGACTGCTTTAGCCCCCCTCCCCCCTTTCTACAGAGAGATCAAAGGCTTAATGATGCCTGGCCCAGGGAGGTGTTTTTGCTTCTTAGCCTAGATGCCTGTAATGCCCAATGACTCTAGCATCACGCCTGAGAGTCCACCATGTCTGACACCGGATGTCCCCCAAGCTCTAGTGGCTTCTGTGAGTGGTCAGTCTGAACACCTGTGTGTCTCATTTCGACACCAGGTTTATGTCACCAAGTGAGAGGCTTGAGCTGTCTTGGCTGTTCATGAGGATATCTGTCAGTAGGTGAAGAGATCAGGGATGTCATTCTGTTGATCCAGACCCTCAAGGCAGTCATTCCTTCTGAGTGGACGCAAATGGTCAAGTATAGAACATATGCCCAGCTTGTCTCCATGCCATTGCCTGTATCTCTGATAGATAATAAGCAGGCCCTTATCCAGTTCCACCTTCATGGCCCCCATCAGTGTTCGATGTTCTAAGAATTTGGGCATTTAATTCGGAGCCTGCAGTGTCAGAGAGATATCCCTCCAGGGATAGCTATACCTTCCTCCTTGGTAAAAAGTCCAGGCATCTCCTCTTGCTTCATGTGTGTGGCATATGATCCATGTGGGCTGTGATTGAGGTACATGTGGGATGCATGGTCGACTGCAAAGTACTTATTTTTGCTAGTCTGAACATTGAAACCTGTTTATTTGGTCTGCTAGATGTATGATTGTTGCCAGTTCCATTTACCTTGGGCAAATGGATATTTTCATTGAGGAAACTGGCTCCTTTTACTTATTTTTGACAAAACATTCTCTCCATTTCGACAGAGGAAAAGTGATTTTGGGAGGAAATTCCGTGGAAGAGCCAGTCACAACTTTAGTATGTCTTCTGTTTGCCAGTCATTTGTCCTTAAGACCTTTAGGAGCAGTTTGTCTTTCCTTAAGATTTATGTTGAGAACCAAAGACTCAAGGAGCTTATGCAGGGTAAGATGGCGTCTGAAGCCCCCTGCTTAGAGGTGCCCTTGTAGCCCAAAAAAAAAATCTTAAGTCCATATCAGGTGTTTCTGCTGTGCCTGTAGATGATTCCTTGGGCTATCCAGATTTGTCTGCCCCTTCTGTCTTGACTGTCTTAGTGCAGTCACCCTGACCAATCAGATGGCTACCTTGGCCGCGGAGGAGGAACCTTGGATGGTGATTTTGGAAGGACCTTACGAAATTCCTCAATTTGGTTTTAAGGGAAGTCCCAGGCTATCTTATTGAGGTGTCAGAGTAGGATGTACCTCATTTTGTTCATGCTCCTCTTCACTCTAAGAAAAAGCAGAAGACTAAAAGTACATCACCTTATGCCAGGAATCAGCAGAAGGAATAGTATGATTTTTCTCAAGGGTCTTCTAAGCCTTTAGTGCTCTTTTAAACCCCCCTGATGTTCGTGTTACACTGCTGCAGTCATCACACTTGGGTTATCCTGCCGTCAGGCGGTCCTGCAGTCGGCCAGAGTTCCAAAGTCTTGGTCCGGTGTCGGTTGCTGTCACTTCTTCCCTGACGTCAGTGCACCAGGGGTATAAAAGATGCATCCAACGCCATTTTCTTCAGTTTTTCATGCTGCGCAGTGCCCGAAGCAAAAGCAGTTCGCAAGTGCCGGTCGGCTGACTCCTGAGATTTTCGAAGTCGAATTTCAGATCCGAAGTCTTCAATAAAGCTAAGTACCCTGTTGGGGAAACTTTTTTCTTGCCTCAGACCGATGTCAGAAAAAGTTAAAAATTGTATTTCTTGTGGGAAGCAAATACCTCATAAAGGACTTCCACCCTTACTGTATTCCATGCCTAGGCCCTGATCATGACGTCACTAGTTGTCGGTTTTGTGCTAGATTTAACAAATGCACTATAAAACGACGTTTTGATTTTGCTTTGCACTGTTTTGCCCACAGATTCAACTACACTATGCCGTCGGATCAACCGACAACCGCAATTATGAAAAAACGCAAAGGCAAGGATAAGGACAGACAACTGAGGTCCAAAACCGACGAAGCCTCTTCTAGGCCAGTCGCCGGTTCTTACTGAGGCACTTTCGCAGCCCCTGACACCTGTTACCTCAGAGCCACAGGCTGCCTCTGACTCCCACGTGGAGACAATTAGGCCTCTGGAAACTCAAGGTATTGTGCCTACGGAAACTAACCCCTCAGATGGGTCCGGAGCCGCTGTGCAGGCATCTGCTTCTGAGGGTGTCTTCAGACCTTCACAGCTTACCAATAAAGAAACAGCCAAGACAAAAACACCATTAAAGACAAAGAAGCAAGTACAGCATTCTCCTGGACAGTCCTCTATGCCTAAGAAACAGATGCTTAAAATGGCCGAAGACCTCATTACACTAATCGGGGGTTTGTTCCCATTCCCCCCTGAAAAAAGGCCTAGGCAGGATACAGACTGATTCCTCTGATCAGGTTTCCATTTCCTCTGATTCCTCTTCAGACCAGGGATACAATCTACCCCCCTATGAGGACTCTGATGCTGAAGAATCCATCCCTTCAGCCTCTCCTCCTAAGGATTATTCTTTTGGGGAGACCTTACATACCATGAGGGAGCATTTCTATTGGAAAAGTCAGGAGTATTCAGAATCCAAAAAAAGGCTCAGGGACTTCCTTTTATTGCCTCAGCACAGGCTCCTGGCTATCCCGCCTGTGTTATATATTGTGGATGATGTGTTCTCTGAATCCAGTTTACCTCCTGATTCTTTACCCTCTGCACCAGCCAAGCTAGATAGGTATTAGAGTCCCTGACTCTCATAAGTTTCTTTATAAAAACCCTTCTGCTGATCCAGAAACTATTTCCCAGGGTCCCAAAGGGGTTAAGGCTTCCATTGCAAAAAATCCAGTCCCCTCTGATAGAGATTCCAGAGCATTGGATAGATGGGGGAAGAAAGTTTACACCTCAGTTAGCAGTTTGGGCTTTAAATTACCAGTTTCACATGCTTAAGTGACAACGATATTTAATGGCTCAGTTAAAACAGAAAATGCTTACAAGCTCAGAAGCCCCTGAATGTAAGGAAATGCAGGATTTATTGCATGCATTTGAACAGGTGGGAAAACATACTCTGCAGTGTGGTTGTGATTCTTTAGAGGCCTCTTGTAGAGCCGCAGTTATAGGTTCTGTGATTCGAAGACATGCTTGATTAAAAGAACAGAGTTTACCTGATCATGTTAAGGCAAAATTATTTGATGCTCCTTTACAGCATGATACCTTGTTTGGTGTTGAGGCAGAAGAGGTGTTAAAGAAAATGGAGGATAAAGCTAAATCTATGCAAACAGTCGAAGATTTCTTACAGGTACAGCCACCTCGATTTAGCAGAAATTGGTCTACAAAGAATTGGTCCTTTCCAGTGTCAGACAGTCGCAGAGAGGCAGGTACAGATGCCCAAGAGGCAGATCTCGACCCCAAGGCTCTAACAGACGACAGTGGGGCACCTCAATCCCAAAAGGAGGTGCGGACAAGTCTCAACCTTACAGGAAACAGTCCCAATGACTTCCCCCTATGTACGCCAAGCTCTCCCCTTTTGGCAGCACCCTTAGGGGGAAAACTAGCACCTTTTTCTCAAAATTGGCAAACAATCACCCAAGACAACTGGGTTCTGAATATTGTGTCTCACGGTTACAGATTCCACTTTCACACTTTACCAAGGCTAAAAGGAATGCCAAACCTGCCAACAAAATCAATGGACAGAGGCTCAAAAACAAATTTCAGTCCTCATGGCCATGAGAGCTATTCAAAAAGTACCACAGCAAGGACAAGGATTTTACTCAAGACTATTCCTGGTCCCCAGAAAGGACAAAGCCTGGAGACCCATTCTAGACCTTTCAACTCTAAATACTTACCTGGATGTTCCAAAATTTAAAATGTTGACACTACAGCAGCTTCTTCCCATGCTGGGCAAGAAGGCTTGGCTTGTTACTCTGGACCTCAGAGGCATACATGCATGTCCCTATCAGACAAAATTGCAGAAGATATCTCAGATTCAAAGCTGGTACAATGCACTACCAATTCTCTGCACTGCCCTTTGGCTTATCTACTGCGCCCAAGGTCTTTACAAAGTGCCTGGCACCAGTAATTGCATTTTGCAGACAAAAACGAATTCAAATATATCCATACCTGGACGATTGCCTCATCCAAGCAGAGACAAAAGACCTTCTTCTAAAGCATTTGGCATTTGTAAGAAGGTTGCTAATTTCTCTAGGGTACACAGTAAATGAAAAGCAGTCAAAACTAGTGCCCTCACAGCAGATGACATTCCTGGGTGCCAGCTTAAATACAACGGCCCAGATGGCTTACCTCACGCCAGACAAACAAGGGCAACTGACTCAATATTTTCAATCACTGACAAAGAAGTCCCATCTCCCTGCAAGAAAGATTCTGCAGGCCCTGGGATTCAAGGCATCCTGCATACTACTAATTCCATATGCCAGACTGCATATGAGGAAATTACATTGGTACCTAAAAAGTATTTGGACTCAACACTCTTTGTTTAGAAGCAGTAATTCCAATAATTCCCTGCCCACAACAGGGTTTTCGATGGTGGGCACAGGCAAGGGTCAGCCTTTCACTCTACCCGCAACCAGGCGGACTCTAACAGACCCTTAGGATTATGCCTGGGGAGCACACATGGCAGGAAAATGTATTCAGGGCAAGTGGACCACAGCCCAAATGCATCTTCACATCAATCAAAAAGATGTTAGCTGCTCAAAATGCCCTAACAGCTTTCAAGGACCGTCTGCATCCAGGACAATTACTATTAAGGACAGACAACACCACAGTAATGTGGTACATAAACAAGCAAGGGGGCACTCATTCTTATCCCCTGTGCAGGCAAGCCATGACCTTGTGGAACACAGCTCTAACTATCAAGTTCATCTGCAAGCACAATTCCTGCCAGGAAGGAAAAATACTCTGGCAGACCATCTAAGCAGAAATATCATGGACCCTCACGAATGGAAATTGATTCCACAAGTCTTCAGCATGGGAACACAAAAATGGGGATGCCCAGACATAGACTTTTTGCCTCCCCACTGAATTGCCAACTACAAAAATTCTGCACAAGGACTTACCACACACAAGCATGGAAAGTGGACGCTCTCTCATTCAGTTGGAAAAACCTGAAAGTCTATGCCTTCCCACCACTGCCTCTCCTTTCAAAGGTACTCTTGAAAGCCAGACAAGAAAAACCACAGATGATCCTGATTGCTCCAGACTGGCCACGCCAGCACTGGTACCCAATCTTAAAAAACTTAGCTCAAGGCCCACCATGGATTCTGCCTCAAACTTCACACCTTCTGTCTCAACAAAATAATCAGATCCTGCATGGTCAGCTCAAAACATTAAACCTGGCTGCATGGCAGAGCCATTAGTCAGACAGACAACGCCTCTCTCTAAAGCTGTTATGGATGTCATTTTGGAGGCCTAGCACCAGGAAATCTTACTCAGAAAAATGGAAGAAATTCTGCGCCTGGAACCAGGCTCACAGCCTTGACCCTCTTGTCCCAAACATACCTCAGATTTTACAATACTTAACTGAGATGCTGGACAAAGGCCTATCCTTCTCATCAATTAAGATCCACGCCTCTGCCGTTTCAGCACATTACAACACGGATCCTCCTTTATTCCCTCATCCCTTGCTAAAGCAGTACCTCAGAGGGGCAAAAAACATAAGACTGCCCCGGAGGGCACCAACTTGGGACCTCAATTTTGTTTTGGAAAAACTGACTCTGCCGCCTTTTGAGTCAGCCAATACAGCCGCACTAAAATTTTTGTCATGGAAAACAGCTCTGCTTCTGGCAGTAACTTTAGCACGAAGAGTCTCAGAGCTGCAGGCATTAATGGCAGTGGAATCTTTTATAATTCTTCATCAGGGCAGGGTTTCTTTAAGGATAAACCCTACCTTCATGCCAAAGGTGGTATCTAGTATGGCCCTTAACCAAACCATCCATTTGCCAACCTTTTATCTAAACCCCCAGAAGAAAAGGGAAAAACTTCTACACTCTTTGGACATACACAGGCAGCTACGCTTCTACTTGGACAAAACAAAAGCTTTCAGGAAAACTGAGCAACTGTTTGTGGCATATGTTGCAGGATCACAGGGCAAGGCTATCTCAAAGCAAACTATCTCCAAATAGATAGGACACTGTATTCGTTACTGCTACACACAGCATGGAAAAACTGTCCCTAATAATATTAGGCCACATTCTACCAGAGCAACAGCCACTTCAACAGACAGCCACTTCAACAGCCTTTCTCAGAGGAGTACCAACCAAGGAAATTTTGGAGGCGGCAATTTGGAGTTCAGTGCACACCTTTACGAAGCATTACCACTTGCCTATTTACTCTAAATCCAGAGCAGGATTTGCCACTGCAGTTCTGCAGGGCCTCATAGCGAATCCTAATTCTTTATAGACCAGCCACCCAACCTTAGCTTTGGGATTCTACCCAAGTGTGATGACTGCAGCTGTGTAACATGAACATAGTACAGATGTCCTTCATGGATGCATCTGCAGTCATAACAACTGGGGTTGTCCTGTCGTCAGGCAGCCCTTCAGTCGGCCGGATTCCAAAGTCCGGGTCCGGCTTCGGCTGATGTCGCACTTCACCCGACGTCATCTCTGTTGGTCTTCGGGTATAAAAGCATCAGCCGACGCCATTTTCCCCAGTCTTTCTTGCCGCGTGGCGCCCGAAGCAGAAGCTGTTCGCAAGTGCCGGTCGGTCGGATCCAGAGATTACTTCTACCGAATACTACTTCGAAGACTTCTAAAGCTAAGTACCCCGTTGGGGACTCTTTCTTGCCTCAGCCGATGTCAGAAAAAGTTAATAATTGTTTAACCTGTGGTAAACAAATACCTCATAAAGATTTCCACTCTTATTGTCTGCCTTGTTTAGGCCCAGCCCACGACGTAGCAGCCTGTTCGGCCTGTGCTTCTTTCAACCGACGAACGCTTAGGCGTCGGTCGGAGTTTGCAGAACAGTTTTTCGGTTCTGATTTTGCATACATTATGCCATCGGATCCTCAGACTACCCAATCTGCCAAAAAACGCAAAGATAAAGACCGACACTCGCGGTCCGCGGTTTCGGCCGAAACCATGGTTAAGCAAACCGCGAGTGTCTCTGTTTCGGCCGAAACCGAGAAAACTGATCAAAGTACAGCTGAACCTATCTCTACAACTGAGGCCCCTGCTACCACTCTTGAATCGGCCTCAGAAATTTTATCCACTACGGTGGTTGCCACTGACTTATCAGACACCATTCCCTTGGATGTCTCTACCCCAGCACGTGGTGCTGCTAGGCCTCCAGCAGCCATGTCCATTAAGGCCTTCGCCAGGGCTAAAGCAGCCAAGACTACTAAGACAGTGCCTGTTAAACCCCCACAACCAGGCCCTCTTCTAGTTCTCAAATGCTTACTTTGGCAGAAGATTTAATTTCATTAATTAGAGGATCTCAATCTCACCCAGACAGGGCCTCTCAGCCCCCAGAGAAGAGACCTAGGGCAGAGCCCCCTGAGCCAGTGTCCTCTGATGATTCTGCTGACGAATCAGACATAACTGACCAGCCAGAGGCTCCTTTCTCCAATTTTGAAGATTCTGATGCTGAAGAATCCATTCCAGCTGCTTCCCCACCAGAAGAATTCTCCTTTGGGGAAACCTTACATGCCATGCGAGCAGTTCCAATGGCAGCAACAGGATTTTCAGACTCCAGAAAAGACTTAGGACCTTTCTGCACCTCCCACAGCACAGGCCCTTAGCTATACCTCCTGTTCTCTGTGGTGGATGATGCTTTCAATGATGTCTGCTCCGCTCCAGATTCTTTACCCCGGCCCCTGCCAAACCAGACAGATTTTACAGGGTGCCAGATACTCATCACCACCTTTACAAGGCCCCACTTGCAGACCCGAAACTATTTCCCAGGGTCCCAAGGCAGTAGCGACCATAGCTAAAAACCCTATTCCTTCTGAAAGGGAAGCAAGGCCATTAGACAGATGGGGTAAAAGGTCTACACTTCAGCTACTCTCTCAGCTAGAGCTTTAAACTGTCAGTTTCACATGATACAATACCAAGAGTTTATGCTTGATCAGTTAACTAAAAAACTAACCACTGATGAATCTCTTGATAAGAAATATGTATTAGAAATGGTAAATAACATACAACAGGTTAGCAACCATTCCTTAAAATGTGGCTATGATGCACTGGAGGCTTCATTTAGATCAGCCATGACTGGCACAGTGATAAGAAGGCATGCATGGCTAAAGGAGCAAGCTTTACCGGATCATGTTAAAGCTAAGTTGCTAGATGCTCCTATGGATAAGACAAGTTTGTTTGGTACACCTGCCCAGCAGGTTATGAAGAAAAGGCAAAATCTGTTCAAACGGTTAAAGATTTCTTGCAGGTTCAACCCCCAAGGTTTAGCAGGAACTGGCCTGCCAAAAATTGGTCCTTTCCTGACTCCACAAAATTTCAAAGGGGCAGGAATAGACGTTCCAGAGGCAGAAACCAATCCAGAGGAGGTGCCTACAGAGGACGACAGTGGCAAGGTAACAACAGAGGCACAGACACAACCACTGCCACTACATCAGCACAACCACAGTGACTTAACCCTAAATCCGCCTACCAGGGAACAAATAGCAGCTCCTCTAGGCGGAAAGTTAACCTTATTTTCAAAGAAATTACAGTACATAAAAAAAGACAAGTGGATTTTACAAACCATAGATCAAGGTTACGGTTTCACTTCCACACTTTACCAGTCAAAAGAGGAATGCCAAATCTACCTCCAAATCAAAAACAGAGGCACTACAACAGATAATGGAGTTAGCAAACATGAGAGCTGTGGAAAGAGTGCCAACAGCAGAGCAAGGAAAGGGTTCTACTCCAGACTATTCCTAGTTCCAAGAAAGGAAAAAGTTGGAGACCAATTCTCGACCTGTCCACCTTAAATACATACATCATTGTCCCAAAATTCAAAATGCTGACCCTACAGCAACTTCTTCCCATGCTGGGCAAGGAGTCTTGGCTGGTAACTCTAGATCTCAAGGAGGCATACCTGCACGTCCCCATTCGACCAATCTGCAGAAGATACCTCAGATTTCTTGCAGGATCAGAGCACTATCAATTCTCAGCATTGCCCTTTGGCTTATCTACTGCCAGAGTATTCACAAAATGCCTGGCATCAGTAATCGCCCATTGCAGACTACAGGGAATTCAAATTTACCCATACCTGGACGACTGCCTGCTACAAGGGGACAACAAAAGCAAGCTGACAACAGATTTACAAATGGTCATTTACTTGCTACAAGCACTGGGATACACAGTCAATTTACAAAAGTCAAGGCTGATACCATCCCAAACAAGGACATTCTTGGGAATTGGACACAGTAAAACAAATGGCATTCCTGACTACAGAAAACAAAAGAACTCCCTCTTTACTTCTTGGCACTAACAAAACTGAGCAAGTTAACAGCAAGAAAAGTACTGCAGGCCTTGGGCTTCATGGCATCATGCATAATCTTGGTCCCATTTGCCAGACTACATATGAGAAAACTACAGTGGTACCTAAAGAATTTATGGTCCCAACACAGACACAGCCTAGAAACAGAAATCCCACTAATTCCATGCTTAAAGCAGGAGTTCCTATGGTGGGCTCAGGCATGTCAGTCAAACCCAGGCCTACCCTTTCGCAGATGTCAAGCAAGCCAGACCATCACAACAGACGCTTCAGACCTAGGATGGGGCCCACATGCTGGACAAATGCATGCAAGGATTGTGGACACAGGATCAACTTCACCTGCACATCAACCTAAAAGAAATGCTGGCAGTAAAACTGGCAATCCAAAAGTTCAAACCATTTCTCCAAGAGGGCCAGTTGATGATAAGGACAGACAACACCACAGTCATGTGGTACATCAACAAACAGGGAGGCACTCATTCATACCCCTATGCAGAATGACTTTGGAGCTGTGGACACTGGCACCCAGCTCCAACATCCCCTTACAGGCAATATTTGTACCCGGAAAAGAAAATACACTAGCAGACATATTAAGCAGAACCACATCGGATGCCCACGAATGGAAGCTGCACCCGGACATCTTCAAGACCATCTCAAAGAAATGGGGAATGCCTCAGATAGAGCTATTCGCATCACCTCTCAATCACCAGCTCAAAAAGTTCTGCACAAGGACATTCCACCCACTAGCATGGAAAGTGGATTCGCTCTCCTTCAGCTGGAAAGGCCTAACAGCATATGCATTCCCACCTCTTCCCTTGATACACAAAGTACTACTAAAATCAAGGAAGAACGTCCAAGGGTAATCCTGATAGCTCCAAACTGGCCAAGACAACACTGGTACCCACTGCTGAGGAGCATGTCTCGGAACAATATGTGGCCAATACCCCTGATGCCTTTGATGTTAACTCAGAACAACTACAGCATCATACATCCAAACCTAAAACGCTGCAACTCACTGCATGGAACATCACATAGCAGCAGCTAATCCAGAACTTTCCCAAAGAGTTAAAGACATTATTCTTGAAGCACGCAGACCTTCAACAAGAAGGAACTATGCTGGAAAATGGAAAAGGTTTGTCATTTGGAATACGGAAAGAGGAAAAGATGTGTCAAACATAGATATGCCTAACATTCTGGAGTATCTGGCGAACTTCTTAATTCAGGCCTGTCCTACTCCTCCATCAAGATACATGCATCAGCTATTTCAGCAGAATACAGCTTTGATCCACCTGTTTTTCACCCTTTGCTCAGGCAGTTCCTCAGAGGAATCAAGAATGTAAAACCTCCAAGGAAACCACCATTACCAGCTTGGGACTTAAACTTTGTGCTAGAAAAGTTGACACTATCACCCTTTGAACCAGCAGCAACAGCAGACCTACAACACCTGTCATGGAAAACTGCTTTCCTACTGGCAATTACTTCAGCAAGGAGGGTTTCAGAACTACAGGCCTTAATGGCAGTGCAACCCTTCCTAATCTTCCACCAAGATAGAGTGTCCATGAGGACTAATCCTACATTTATGCCTAAGGTGGTATCCAGAGTGTCTTTAAACCAGGCAATCCACCTACCTACCTTCTTTCCCAACCCACAAAACACGCCGGAAAGAATACTGCATACCTTTTATGTTCATAGACAGCTACTCTATTACTTGGACAGAACAAAAATAGCAGAAAGACTGACCAACTTTTGTAGCCTATGCAACAGGAAGGGAAGGAAAAGCTATTTCCAAACAGACAATCTCCAAATGGATAGGAAATTGCATACGATTCTGTTACTCCTTTCATGGAAAACCAATTCCACAGAACATAAGACCTCATTCTACAAGGGCAACAGCCACTACCACAGCCTTCTTACGAGTGGCAACCAAAGACATTATTGAGGCGGCTACTTGGACCTCCGTGCATACATTTGCCAAGCATTATAATTTGCCTCTATATTCCAGATCCCGAGCAGGGTTTGCCACTGCTGTACTGCAAGGGATCCTAAACACACCATAATCTACTTTTATCCTCCTCACCTAGTTGGCTATGGTATTCTACCCAGTTGTTATGACTGCAGATGCATCCATGAAGGACATAGTACAGTTTTGTACCTACCATAAATGTAGATGTCCGAACTGGATAGCATCTGCAGTCAGGATTACCCTCCCTCCTTCCCTCTGTGGTACTCCTAGGGTGTTTACCCTCCTAATAGCTAGCTGGTGGGGAGTCTTTATGGCGTATTTGTTTGTATATATGTACATACATGCTTATTTTGTGTTTACCTCTATCTTTTTGGAAACATTGGCATCTATCCAAATTTTAGCCTTCAAGAGGGCTACTGGCATCTGGGGCAAGAAACACTGGGGAAAATGGCGTCGGCTGATACTTTTATACCCGAAGACCAACAGAGATGACGTCGGGTGAAGTGCGACATCAGCCGAAGCCGGACCCGGACTTTGGAATCCGGCCGACTGAAGGGCTGCCTGACGACAGGACAACCCCAGTTGTTATGACTGCAGATGCTATCCAGTTCGGACATCTACATTTATGGTAGGTACAAAACTGTACTTTTTGTACCCACCATAAATGTAGATGTTAGAGTGTTCACACTGCTGCAGTCCAGGTTACCCTCCCTCCATCCCCTCTGTCCTAGCTGGGCTTATCTATACCTGCCTATTCTATACGACCTTTGTGGTGTATTTGCTTGTATCTGAGGGTATTGTTTTTTATTTTATATATGTTTTATTAGCAATATGGATTGCCTACCTACCTGGGGGCACCTGACATCTGGGGCAAGAAAAACTGAAGAAAATGGTGGATGCATCTTTTATACCCCTGGCACACTGACGTCAGGGAAGAAGCGTCAGCAACTGACGCCGGACCAAGACTTTGGAACTCTGGCCGACTGCGGGACCGCCTGACAGCAAGATAACCCAAGTGTGATGAATGCAGCAGTGTGAACACTCTAACATCTACATTTATGGTAGGTACAAAACTGTACTTTTCTTTTTCTCTTCTCCTGTTCCTCGCCCTTTGAGGAGACTGAGGGATACAAGAGCTGCTCTTCTTGATGTTGACTCAGAGCCTGATGGGGATTCTTTGGCTTACCCCTGTCAAATTAATTCCTCTGTTCGGTTTGAGTCTGAGGAGGAGGAAGCCTTTCCTTTGGGGATAATGTGAAGTAATGCAACTATACAGATTTTTTTTTTTTATATATATAAAGTAGCAGAAATTATTCTAAGAACATGCTAGACAGGGGCCCAGAGAAGTAAATATTGTGGGAAAAAATTTCCAGGGAATTATGTCTCGGCTTTTATAGGTCTTAGGGCCGATAGCCTAGTACCAACCTATGAACCAAGCCAACACTGGGATAGAGAAAGGAAATTGCTAATAGGGATGACTGAAGTAGGGGTACAGAAAATAGGTAATAGGGGGCTAGAATTTGCTAGAGTGAGAGAATTAGCAAAGGAACTAAGGTGATGGGAGCAAATAACTAGAGAAGGAAAGTTAGTGTGCAAGGCCAAGCAGAAATTTGGACTTCAGACTATAGAGCCTGCCTTCCCTATCAAGGATTAATATCAGAGTATAGGCAGAGAGGAAGGGATAGGGGAATGCTAAGTGAAAGACCTGCTGTGGTAGAGTTTGTAGTTAATCTAGTGCAGAAGCTGCTGTTAAAGGGATAATTAGTAGAGCATATAAAAACATAAGCACTGAATGGATCAGAGGAGGTTAGAAAAGACTCTGAGGAGGAATTGAAAGGCAATTTACAGAAGAACAGTGAGAGGATGTGTGTAGCTGTGAAGTGCAAATTAAAGTGCAGAACACGTGGGCTATTTGCTTGGAAGTATTTGCATATGGATTGGACTGCAACTTTTAAAATTCCAGCTAAAGGCCCAAAAATAGCACAAGCATTGTTACCAGCAATCAGTGATAGTTTGCTCACCACTGCTGGGGCTCTACCCACTCCATTCCCCTACCTTGCCCCTAATTCCTACCCACCCCCACAATCTGTACATTTATTCATCCCCAACTCCTACCATCCAATTACACTACAACACACCACACATACTCTACTCTTAAACTCCCCACCCAACCTAAACAATGCTCCCTACCACATCATATGTACCAAACCTAACAGCCCTGCTAACCTCCCTCACTTGTCTTACACAACTCCTTAACCCCTCCCATGCCACACTTTCACATTACACAACCACTTCCAACATACTTCCACACCATCCTTCACCTCCATAATTCATGAACTCTATTCTTCTAACCCAACCCTACTGTTCAAACAAAATCCTACCTGTCCCACCCTCACAACACACCCCTCCAACCTCACACCAACAAATCCACTCCCTACCACCGCTCAAACTCTACATCCACATTAAGCTACCCTTATACTCATTCTCCACCAAATTTTCCTCTCACTCTCTGGTGACTTTCATCCCAACCAAGGGTGGAAGGATGGCAGAATGGTTAAGGTGTTTACCTTGCAAACACAAGGTGCAGGGTTTGATTCTCACATGGGGTAACTGGCTAGGCTTAAAATGGCCTGCAAGGGCAGTTAGCTTAGTACTGATCCATGAAACCTATAAGATGACTATCTTTTATAAAGAGTTGGGAGGGTGGCCTAATGGTTAAGCTGTTTGCTTTTCAAACACAAGGTGCAGGGTTTGAGTCTCAGAAGGGATAATTGGCTAGGCTTAATATGGCTTGCAAGGGCAATTAGCTTAGTACTAATCTATGAACCCCGGGCCCACTCCCACCATGCAAACTACTAATTTTTCTCCCACACACCCTCAAACTCCAAAATCTATTCGCCTCACTACATTTAATGCCCAAAGCCTTTGAAATAAAATCCTTAACCCCTCTATGCCTGACTTAACCACAACCACCCTGGACATAGTAGCGGTCTCAGAGACCTGGCTTAAATCCTTCATAAAAGACCATGAAATTTTTCCACCAGGCTACCAAATGATTTGCAATGACATACTTAACAAGAAAGGTGGAGGGAGGTGTAGCCATAATCTACTATTACTCCTATACCATTACCCCATAAACCAGTCACATCCCAAACTTTGTCGATGCCGAAATAACTATAGCCCTACTAAAAATCAGTAAACACAAGTCCATATGCGTAACTGCCCTCTATATACCCTCAGGCAATAATACCCCAATACTAGAAGATATCCTCTCCTGGTTTTCCTCTAACATTAAAAATGAAACCTATATCCTAGGTGACATGAACATTAACTGGGCCACTATACACTCTCAAGCTCTATCTCACATAGTCAACCTCTTCAACTTCACCGAAATAAGAAACTCTCCTACCAGGCCAAACAAAGAATGGGGCCTTTGGCACCATCATTGACTGGATCTTAACATCCCATCCCCATCTTATCTCAAATGCAGGAATCCTCCCAGAACTTCAATGACCACCTGCCAGCCTTTGCTGACTGTTACCCCTCTTCTCTTCAAAATCAACATCACTACATTCAAACTTGTAACCTCTCCTACCTCAACCCTCAAACATTCTCTGAATGTTTAAAACTTACTAACTGTGGACCCCACTACTGGACCCCACTAAGAACCCTTCACCTCGACAACTCAGTCACTTACTTCAGTGAAAGTTTCCTAAACCTACTCAACCATGCACCTCTAAGAACCAAACGTGTCAAGGCTAAAGCCTCTCCGTAGCTATAAAAAGAAACTAACTGTGTTCCAAAGAGACAAAAAATGGAAGCAGTACCAAAGAAACAGCCCAACTCCCTACTTGAATTCAAACAACTCTGTATTAAAAAAACAAAACAAAAAAAAAAAAAAAAAAAACTAAAAGACCGCAAATCATACTTAATCCAAACTTCAGTCCGAGCACTCAACCAGCCCTAGAAAATTCTGGAACATCATCTCCTCCTTCCTCCACCCAGGAAATAGATGATCCCTGTCACTTCCCCAACCTCATCAGTCTTGAAACTGCCACCCTATTCAAGTCCTCTTTTGTGGATTGTATAGCTAAATTGTCATCCTTCCCTCACCCCTTCCTAATGCTAACCCCGCCTGCCCCCATCCCTCTGAATCTCGTACCTCCTTCGACCTAAAACCCATCCCCACAAGTACAATAAAAAAACTTCAACTTGAGCCTTGCCGCAATGCACCTGATCTACCATCAGCCTTCCTCAAAGTATCTCCTGATAGCGTTGCCTTTCCAATTTCCATCTCAATAAACAGATCCATTCAAGAATCATGTGTCCCTTCTGTATGATGACATGCGTAAATCATCCCACTCCATAAGGGTGGTAAAAACACTTATACCACCAATTTCAGGCCTATTGTCATCCTTTCCCCCACTCTTTAAAATCCTGAAAAATGTATCCATTCACAACTGATGCCATACCTAGCACACACTAACCTTCTCACCCCCACTCGACACTTTTTCTGCCCTGGCCATAGTACCATGACTGGCCCTACTTTCCTTTCTCTAGACCATTAACCAATCACATGACTGGCAAATTCATATCTACCTGGTTCCAAGACCTATCCAAAGCTTTTGACAGTGTCCCACTCCTTACTCCTATCTCAGCTCCCCCCTCTCAAGCTCTCTCCTTCCACCATAGGCCCGGTTCTCTAGCTATGTCTCCAAACGATAAGCTGTGCAATGGAAATCCTCAACTTCTCCCTTTCTACACCCCCCACCGGTGTGTCCCAAAGCTCTGTTCTAATCCCTTTACTCATTAATAGATTTATCAATAGCTATCACCACACCATTCCTGATTCCTCACTAATCCAGTATGCTGATGATTCAACAGTCATCTGCTCAGCATACTCCTCCTTCGACTTGCTTAGATTTATCAATAGCTATCACCACACCATTCCTGATTCCTCACTAATCCAGTATGCTGATGATTCAACAGTCATCTGCTCAGCATACTCCTCCTTCGACTTGCTTCTAAAAAAACAATCAGCCTCATCTAAAACTGAAACCTGGATGCAAAACAGTCACTTGGCCCTAAACACGAATTAAACTGACCAATTTTTCTCCCTCTAGAAACTTCCCTATCGACAAAAACTCCTGTATACTCAGCCAGAATAATGCCCCACATCAAAATTGTATCAAATACTAAACTGCTTGGTGTTATTGATGAATATTTAAAATTTGGCACCCGTATCCAAACGGTGATGAAAAAAAAACACCAAAAACTAGGACTCCTGTATAGACACATTCGCTACCTTGCCCCCTCCAACAGAAAAAAACTTAGCTGCCTCCTACCTTCTCCCGTCTCTCATGTATGGTACTTTTCTGCTAACCAATCTCCAACTCAACCTACAATCCAAACTTGATTCCTGCTATAATAAAATAAACAAGTCTGCCACCAGTTCAAAAAAACTCATCCCACCATTGCCGGTCTCTCCATACTTTGCAATGGCTTGAACTACCTAATTACCTGAACTTCCTCAAACTCACCACTACCCACAAACTCATCTTCAAACCTTCCATCTGCCCCCTCTCGCTACCACCTTAACCCCCTGCATCCCTAACCGCTCGCTCAGATCATAAAACCAAAACCTCCTACATATCTACAAACCCTCACGACCCCCTGGCCAACTCCTGCTATCCTGCTCCACATCTAAACTATGGAACTTCCTCCTGTTGCAGTACTCTAAACCACACCAACTTCAAATCTCTCTTGTACTCCTACCTGTCTTCAAAATGGACATGCCCATGCCACTCCCAAACATAACTTCCCCTCTAACTACTCTCATCTCCATCCCCTGCTAACACCTACTTCATACCATTTCTTTATCTACTGCTACACTCCATTAAACAAATATGGGCAGCCTTCTGTTGCACCTCGACTAACCTTGTTAAATTTTCATATCAGTAAGTGTATCAAACTTTGTATATACAAAATTTCCAACAATGTCCTGTTTGTGTTTGCATGATTGTATTATACCTTGTATGGATTATGCTGTATTCCCAGCCTGGTTTAGACTATTATATTGCTTGTGTATGCTTGTAATTGCATATGGGAGCTTTTCTGTCCGTGCTGCCACTGAAAACGAGCTGCTCTTGGCCCAGTAGACTTCCCCGGTCATCAAACTGAAATAAATAATTTGACTACCCCTAAGCAAACTTAGCAAATGGCTGGAGATACAGTAGGAAAAGAGAGGCAGTTCAGAATGTTTTTTGGGAGTGTAAATAGTTCGCAAATTTTTAAAAACTCTAGAGAATACTTTACTAGAAATGTTGGGGGAGCAAATGACTATATCTAAAAAAAAAAAAAAAAAAAAAAAAATATGATGCTTTTGAGCTTGCAGACAGGATCTGGATTGCCCAGATATGGTAAGACCCTCTTAAGTTTAATATTAGCTGCCAGAAAAAGCAATTACTATTAAATGGAAGTAAAGTTCTAACCCACTAACTGAAGTGCTGAATATTGCAGAGGAGATGAAAGAACCGGAGTTTGGTCCTTTAGAAAAGGGAAGAAGCAAATTACATAGAAATAAATTTAATTTATGGGAATGATGCATGCTTAATGCTCAGGAGGAGGAGTGAGGTATAAGGGATGTCAGGAATGGAACTATTTGTTATGTCAAAGTGAATAATGATTGATAACAAATATATACTGCATGAAAACAGTGAGAAATATCACAATAGATGTTTGTTCCGATCATTGCTGCAGTAGCCTTAGTTATATGGGTTCCACAGGATAAAGCAGCAGGTCAGCTTCCAAGGGCACCTTTTATGCACCCAGACTGTTCAGCTCAAGCTGATTTGAAGAAAAGTAGTAGATGTTCTTCATCTCACATTGCTGCAGTCCTTACACTTGGGTAGTCCGCTGTCCTCGGTCGGCCCGAATATCAAAATATTAGGCTGACGTCGGTCAAGGCGCTTAAGACTGACATCAGGACGTCAGGGTACAAATGCGCATGACCGACGTCATATCCTCAGTCTTTTTTGCCGCATGGTCCGATGCAGAAGCAGCGTTGCAAGTGCCGTTCGGCGTTCTGAAATTTTTCGAATTCGGAGTTTCAGACCGAGTCAAAGTTGGCTAAGTACCCGTTGGGAATATTTTAGTTTTTCTTGCCTCAGTGGTTTACCGGATGTCAGAAAAGTGAATAACTGTATTTCTTGTGGGAAATAGATACCGCATAGAGATTATCATACTTTGTGTATTCCTTGTTTGGGGCCTGAGCACGACGTTGTTGGGTGTCGCTTTTGTGCTAGGTTCAATAAGCGCACTATTAAGCGGAGGTTAGATTGTGCCAGGTTGGTCTTCGGGAAGCGGTGCAATTATAATATGCCGTCGGATGCTCCGACGCCCGCTTCATCGAAGAAGCGCAAAGACAAAGCAGCTAAACCCAGGCAGGAAGAGTCGTCGCACGGACGCCGGTTCTTTAGAGGCGCAGTGGAACCAGTGGTTCACGGAGGCTTCTCTGGAGTCCCAGGGGGAGACTTTGATATTGCAGGATGTGGCCTCTCAGGAGGCAAGTCAGGCTGAAGGGGCTTCTCAGGTTACTGTACTCCCTCCCTTCCTAGGGTGGTTAGGCCCTCTCCTTCTGTTTCCAAGGCTTCTCCCAGAGGCAGGCCAGGTTTAGCTTCTGTGGGTGTCACTCCTAGTTCTTCAGGATCTGTGCCCAAGAAGCACATGCTTAAAATGGCAGAAGATTTAATTACTTTGATTAGAGGTTCTTTGCCCCCTCCTGATAAGAGGCCTAGGGTGGAACCAGAGTTGGGGAGTTTTGAGCAGGCTTCGGATGTTTCAGAGTCTTCGGCTGAAGACTTGCAGGAGTATTCTCCTTATTCTGATTCTACTCCTTCTGCTTCTCCTCCAGAGGATTTTTCTTTTTCAGAGACTCTTCATTCCATGAGGGAACATTTTAAGTGGGAAGGTCAGGACTTCTCTGATTCCAGGAAAAGGCTTAGGGAATTTTTGCTTTTACCCCAGCATAGGCCTTTGGCTATACCACCTGTTCTGGATGTTGTGGAAGATGTGTTTGCAGAGGCTTCACTTAATCCTGATTCTTTGCCTCCTGCTCCTGTTAAGCCGGACAGTTATTACAGGGTGCCTGAAGCTCATAAATATCTTTATAAGAGTCCTAGGGCGGACCCAGAAACTGTTAGTCAGGGACCTAAGGGCGCCAAGGCCTCTGTTGTAAAAAAATCCAGTTCCTCCAGATAAAGAGGCCAGAGCTTTGGATAGATGGGGAAAGAAAGTCTATACTTCTTCCACCTTAGCTATGAGGGCTTTGAATTGCCAGTTTCACATGTTGAAATATCAAAACTATCTTCTGTCTCAATTGAAGTCTAAGGTAGATGCTCTGGCGGAAGGCATTGAGTGTAAAGAATTACAAGATTTGGTACATGTTTCTGAACAGGTGGGTAAGCATTCTTTACAATGTGGTTTTGATGCTGTACAGGCCTCGTCTAGGGTGGCTGCCACTGGGTCAGTTCTTCGCAGGCACGCCTGTCTGAGGGATCAGAATTTATCTGACCATGTTAAGACTAGGATTTTAGATGCTCCTTTGCAGTCTGATGTGTTGTTTGGTTCACCTGTGGAGGCAGTCTTAAAGAAAATGGAAGACAAGGCTAAGTCTATGCAGGCTGTTAAAGATTTTTTGCAAGTTCAGCCTCCAAGTTTAGTAGGAATTGGCCTGCTAAGGGGTGGACGATTCTTCTTATGATTCACAGTCTAGGGAAGATCTAGACGTGGTAGGGGCAGAGCTCAGGGCTCTTTCAGACCTAGAACAGGGAGTTCACCTGCACAGTCTTAGGGTGAGGGCAGGGGCCAGTCCTTTCGTAAACAGGCCCAATGACCTACCTTTTCAGCTGCCAGAGCCTTCTTGTCTGGCAGCGCCTTTGGGAGGAAGGTTGGCACTCTTCAAAGAAAATTGGAGTTTAATTACCCAGGACAGATGGGTATTGGATATCATACACCAAGGTTACAGGTTTTATTTCCATACCTTGCCTCCTTTCAAAGGCATGCCAGACGTTCCTCCTCAGCAAAGAATAGAGGCTCACAAACAAATTTCTCTGCTGCTTCAAATAGGGGCCATACAGCCGGTCCCTCTGCCAGAAGTGGGCCTAGGATTTTATTCTCGCCTGTTCCTAGTACCAAAGAAGGGGAACACGTGGAGACCAATTTTGGATTTATCTATCCTCAACACTTATCTGGACATTCCCAAGTTCAAAATGTTGACGTTACAACAGCTTTTACCTCTGCTGGGCAAAGATCACTGGATGGTGACTCTGGATCTCAAGGAGGCTTACCTTCATGTTCCTATCAGGCTAAGTTGCAGGAAGTATCTGTGTTTTCGAGCTGGGACTTCTCATTATCAGTTCTCTGCATTGCCCTTTGGCTTATCTACTGCGCCCAGAGTGTTCACGAAGGTTCTGGCTCCAGTGATAGCTTTCTTCAGGCTAAAAGGAATACAGATCTATCCTTATTTGGACGATTGCCTGATTCTGGCCCAAGGAAAGGACGAACTTCTTCATCATCTGCAATATGTGATAGCAGTGCTAAGATGCCTGGGGTATTCTGTGAACGAAATAAAGTCCAGTCTATTACCCTCTCAGGACATGTGCTTTCTGGGTGTGAGACTGAATACAGCATCCCAGATGGCCTTTTTGACCCCGGACAAACAAAAGAATCTTTCCCTTTACTTCCATCAATTGTCTCATCAGTCCAGGCTGACTGCAAGGACAGTCCTTCAAGCCTTGGGGTTCATGGCATCTTGTATTCTGGTGCTTTCCAATGCCAAACTGCATATGAGGAAGCTACAATGGTATCTCAAAAACGTATGGACACAGCACTGCCAAGATATGGACACTGTCATTCAGATAATACCTTGCATTCAAAAGGAATTTTTGTGGTGGGCTCAGGAATGTCACCTAAACAAGGGACTCTCTGTGACCCGCCAGAGGCGAGTCAGATTCTAACGACAGATGCCTCAGACAAAGCTTGGGGAGCTCATCTAAATGGAAAGTGGATACAAGACACGTGGCCTGCCAGACTACAACATCTACATATCAACTTGAAGGAGATGTTAGCAGTCCAATTTGCATTAATAGCTTTCAAGGATTTACTTCTTCCAGGGCAGGTGTTGGTTCTAACAGACAACACAACTGTCATGTGGTACATCAACAAGCAAGGGGGAACACATTCTTATCCTCTATGCAGACAAGCAATGATTTTGTGGGAGACTGCTCTCAGTTTACAGCTAAATCTTCAGGCAAGGTTTCTGCCGGGAGCACAGAACTCCTTAGCAGATGTGTTGAGCAGACGAATTATGGATCCCCACGAGTGGAAATTGGATCCTCATGTGTTTCAGAAATTGACAGTGTCATGGGGAACTCCAGACAGATCTGTTCGCTTCTCCACTAAACTACCAGCTGCCAAAGTTTTGCACAAAAAGGTTTCATCCCACAGCTTGGAAAGTGGATGCTCTTTCTTTCAATTGGAGCAATCTTCATGTGTATGCCTTTCCACCTCTGCCTCTCCTCCCAAAGGTACTTCTAAAGGCCAGACAGGACAAGCCAAAGATGATTTTAATAGCTCCAGATTGGCCTCGACAGCACTGGTACCCATTACTGAGAAGTCTGGTACGGGAGCCTCCATGGCCTCTGCCTTCGATTCCACACCTGCTGTCTCAGGAGAACAGTCATTTACTCAATGTCAAACTTCACTCTCTTCACCTAACGGCCTGGCATATTCTGTTTTAAACCCTGGAGGGTATCAGCTTCCACAGCAAGTTTTGAATTTTATTTTGGAGGCCAGAAGGCCTAGTACAAGGAAAGTGTACGCAGATAAATGGAAGAGATTTTTGTTTTGGAGTGCAGCAAAGGAATTTGATGTTTCTAAGCCTAATTTAAGTGTGGCTCTTCAATATCTGGTTGAGTTACTGGACAAAGGTTTGTCCTTCTCTTCTATTAAGGTTCATGCTGCAGCAATTTCTGCTCACTATGACTGTGATCCACCATTGTTTTCTCATCCTTTGTTTAAACAATTCCTTAGAGGGGCAAAGAATATAAGACCCCCACGTAGAGCTCCTACTCCTGCTTGGGATCTCAATTTTGTGTTGGAGAAACTCACTCTACAACCTTTTGAGCCTGCAGCTACTGCTGAGTTGAAATATTTATCATGGAAGACTGCTTTTTTGTTGGCCATTACCTCTGCAAGAAGGGTTTCTGAATTACAGGCCCTTATGGCGGTTGAGCCTTTCTTAATTTTCCATAAGGATAGGGTATCTTTACATACTAATCCTTCCTTTATGCCTAAAGTGGTTTCTAGTGTGGCTTTAAACCAAACTATTCATTTGCCTACTTTTTATGCAAACCCCCAAAATAAAGGGGAAAAGATTTTGCACACTTTGGATATACACAGGCAGTTGCTATATTATTTGAGCAGAACTAAAGGGTTCAGGCAGTCTCAGCAGTTATTTGTTTCATTTGCTTTGGGTTCTCAGGGCAAGCCTGTGTCAAAACAAACTATTTCTAAGTGGATTGGGTTTTGTATTGCTTTCTGTTATTCCCATCATGGTAAGGAGATTCCAGCTGGGATTAGGCCTCATTCCACTAGGGCTACTGCCACTTCTACAGCTTTTAAGGGGTGGCAACTAAGGATATTTTGGAGGCAGCTACTTGGAGTTCAGTGCATACTTTCTCTAAGCATTACCACCTTCCACTTTACTCTAAATCTAGGGCTGGTTTTGCCACTGCAATTTTACAGGGCATTTTGGCAGCTCCTACTGCTTTATAGTTTTGCCATCCTCCCTTACCTCTGCTTTGGGATTCTACCCAAGTGTAAGGACTGCAGCAATGTGAGATGAAGAACATAGTACAGTTTTGTACCTACCATAAATGTAGATGTTCAAGATCCACATTGCTGCAGTCCAATTTACCTCCCTCCTTCCCTCTGTGGTTAGAGGCGGTTGTGTGGTTTGGGTTGTGAATGTTGTGGATATTGTATATATTGTACATATGATTAGTGCAAGGGTGGTTGGTTGTTTTTTGCTGTCTTTTGGTTTTGACCTTTCTTTTTAGGGTCTTCTGACATCTGGGGCAAGAAAAGACTGAGGATATGACGTCGGTCATGCGCATTTGTACCCTGATGTCCTGATGTCAGTCTTAAGCGCCTTGACCGACGTCAGCCTAATACTTTGATATTCGGGCCGACCGAGGACAGCGGACTACCCAAGTGCAAGGACTGCAGCAATGTGGATCTTCGAACATCTACATTTATGGTAGGTACAAAACTGTACTTTTGGATGTCAAGTCCTTCAGAACTTTCCTCACACCAAAGAATGCTCCGATTGCAAACCTTTGAGAAGTGATAGTCCGCTATCAATTTCCAGTGCTGGACTGATGCGTTTCTTTTTGGGGGAAAAAACTTACTTTTTATGACCAGCTAAACTTTTTCTGTGAAAATATAAATTGTAGACTATAAAAACATGTTTTGACTGTCATGTGTTTTTCGTAACTTTTAAACAATTTTATTTTTTACTTTTATGGAAAACCGTTAATACAACTAATTTAAAAATTAAGTAAAACTTGGGATATTTTACTTCTAGAGGCCAGAGTAAGCATTTAAATTGCTTTTATTGTGGTTTTTTGACAGTCATTTTGAAGGATTTATTCCAAAATTTATCAGTTGTTTCATGAGGAATATATGACGTTTCTCTGTCCCTTAAGAAGTATCATGATTTATTGCAACTGAATTTTCCTGAACCTCCTACCAGTTCCTCTTGATGTTCTTCGTGTTTCACTGTTGCAGTCATAACTGTAGGGTGCTCCTGCCGGCAGGCAGCCCGAGGTCGGCCAGAATCCCAAAGTCTGGGTCCGGCGTCGGCTGTACAAGCTAGTACCCTGACGTCAGTACGCTCTGGTACATAGCCCTCAGCCGACTCCATCTGCTCCAGTCTTTCTTGCCGTGCGGTGGAAAGCAGCTCGCAAGTCGTTGGTTGGCGATTTTCCAACAGCGTATTTTGTTGTTGTCGGTCCGAAGTTTTTACTTCTCTTCTCAAAGCTGGCACCCTGGGAATGTTTTTCTTGTTCCTCCGATGTCAGAAAAAGTTAATAATTGTATATCGTGTGGGAAACAAATACCTCATAAAGATTTCCACTCCTACTGTGTCTACCTTGCTTAGGCCCTGACCACGACGTTTCTTGTTGTCGGTTCTGTGCCAGATTCAATTCTCGTACTATCAAGCGCAGGTACGATTGGGCTCTAAATTATTTTGGCAGACGCTTCAATTATAGAATGTCGTTGGACACTACCGGAACTCAAAAGAAGCGCAAAGACAAAGACAGGCCTCCAAGGTCCAAACAGGACTCATTGCAGCTGGAGCCAGCGTCCGGTTCGGCTGTCGTCAGTGAGGCGCTTTTGCAGCCCCTGTCGTCTGCCACTTCTGAACCGATGGCCGATACGGACTCCCATGGGGAGCCATCAAGGCCTACTATTTTAACTGCTGCAGGACCTTCGGACGTCGCTCCCTCAGATAGGTCCGGAACCGCTGTGCAGGTACCGGCTTCTGAGGGGGTTTTCAGGCCTACTCACATCACTATTGCAAAGGCAAAGACCAAGACTCCTGTTAAGTCTAAAGATCCTGCCCAAGCTACTTCTGAATCTACTCCCAGGACACAGAAGCAATTATTAAAGATGGCTGAAGATTTACTTACCATGATTAGGGGTTCTCACCCCCCACCTGAAAAAAGGCCTCAACAGGATGTTCCTCTGGATTCCTCTGACCAGGCTTCTGTATCTTCTGTCTCTTCCTCTGATCAGGAGTATTCTTTTCCTCCTTATGAGGATTCGGATGCTGAGGACTCTTTGCCCTCTGCCTCTCCGCCTGAAGATTTCTCTTTTGGGGAAACCTTGCATGAGATGAGGGAACATTTTCATTGGGAAGGTCAGGAGTATTCTGCTTCCAAGAAGAGGTTTAGAGAATTCCTTCTTCTTCCTCAACATAGGCCTTTAGCTATCCCTCCTGTTCTTGACATTGTGGATGATGCTTTTTCTGAGGCTAATTTGAATCCTGATTCCATGCCTCCTGCTCCTTCTAAGCCTGATAGGTTTTATAGGGTTCCTGACTCTCATTTATTCTTTTTCAAGAACCCTTCATGGATCCTGAAACTATTTCTCAGGGCTCTAAGGCTGCTAAGGTTGCTACTTCTAAGAATCCTATTCCCTCTGAGAAGGATTCTCGTGCTTTAGACAGGTGGGGAAAAAAGGTATATACTTCTGCTACCCTGTCTGTGAGGGCTTTAAATTGCCAGTTTCATATGTTTAAGTATCAGCAATTTCTTTTGTCTGTTTTAAAGCAAAAGCTTGCTTCCCTTCCGGCATGTGCAGAGGATAAGGAACTTCAGGATGTATTGCATGCAACTGAACAAGTGAACAAACATAGTTTGCATTGTGGTTTTGATGCCTTGGATGCTTCTTGCAGGGCTGCAGCCTCTGGCACTGTTATCAGGAGACATGCCTGGCTTCGTGAACAAAGTTTACCTGAACAGGTTAAGGCTAAGTTATTAGATGCCCCTGTTCAACACGATGTTCTTTTTGGATCTAAAGCTGAGGAGGTTATTAAAAAGATGGAAGAAAAGGCAAAATCTATGCAAACTGTAAAAGATTTCTTGCAGGTTCAGCCTCCTAGATTTTCCAGGAATTGGCCCTCCAAAAATTGGTCCTTTCCCACGTCTGACAGGCCTCAAAGGGGAAGATATAGACGCTGCAGAGGTCGTGGACAAGCTCAGGCCTCTTACAGATCTAGACAATGGACTGCTTCTTCACCTAGAAGGGGAGAAGACAGATCCCAATCTCAAAGAAAACAAACTCAATGACTCTCTCGGTTGGGCTACAGGACCCCTTCACCTGGATGCCCCTCTCGGAGGAAAACTGTCTTTTTAACTCATATTATCCAAGACAGATGGGTATTGGACATGATTTTAAAAGGCTACAAATTCCACTTTCATACTCTGCCAAGGGCTCACGGTTGGCCAGATCTGCCAAAACATCAATGGTCAGAGGCCTTAAATCAAGTGGATGCTCTTCTGGCCATGAGAGCCATAGAGCCTGTTCCACTGTCAGAGAGGGGAAAAGGTTTTTATTCAAGACTGTTTCTGGTTCCAAGAAAACAAAGCTCCTGGAGACCTATTCTGGACCTTTCTGTGTTAAACACCTTTTTGGAAATTCCAAAATTCAGGTTGCTTACTCTGCAGCAACTAATTCCAATGCTCTCTCAGGACGCCTGGATGGTGACATTGGACTTAAAGGAAGCCTACTTACACATTCCCATCAGGCAGGAACGCAGGAAATTCCTCAGATTCAAGGCAGGTTCGAGACACTTTCAATTCTCTGCACTGCCCTTTGGTTTATCTACTGCGCCCAGAGTCTTTACCAAGTGCCTGGCACCAGTAGTGGCTTATTGCAGACTTCAGGGGATTCAGATTTACCCCTATTTGGACGACTGCCTTATTCAGGCAGACAGCAAGGATCTTCTACTTCAACATCTGGAATTTGTTCAACGTCTTCTCTTCCTTCTGGGATTCTCAGTGAACACAAAAAAGTCACATTTGATCCCTTCTCAACAAATGGTGTTCTTGGGAGCCCTCTTAAATACGACCTTACAAAGGGCCTTCCTCACTCCAGAAAAACAATCACAGCTGGCTACAATTTTCAACACCTTGGCAACTCTATCGCAGCTCACTGCAAGAAAATTCCTGCAGGCTCTGGGCTACATGGCTTCCTGCATTCTGTTGATTCCAAATGCAAGGCTTCATATGAGAAAGCTTCAATGGTATCTGAAAAGTGTATGGTAACAGCATTACCACGATCTGGACATTCTGATTCCTCTGATCCCCTGCCTCCAGAAGGAGTTCCTCTGGTGGTGCAGGGTGTGTGCTTTAAACGAAGGAAAGCCTTTTCGTCTACCTCAACCTTCTCAAATCATAACCGCGGACGCCTCGGATTATGCTTGGGGAGCACACTTTCTAGACAATTGCCAGCAGGGAACCTGGACAAAGGATCATCTTCACTGGCACATCAATCTGAAGGAAATGTTGGCAGTTCAAAATGCTCTTCTAGCCTTCAAGGACTTCTTGCAACCAGGGCCTCTGCTAATTCGCACAGACAACACCACAGTCATGTGGTACATAAACAAGCAGGGTGGTTCTCATTCGTACCCCCTTTGCAGACTAGCTATGGCTTTATGGGACACAGCTCTAAATTTGAATCTACATCTCCAGGCTCAATTCATTCCAGGAGAACAGAATCTCTTAGCAGACAGCCTGAGCAGACACATTTCAGATCCTCACGAATAGATGCTAGACACCAATTTATTCAACAGGATTACTGCAGTTTGGGGATGTCCCCAGATAGATCTTTTTGCATCCCATCTCAATCATCAGCTGCCTCGCTTTTGCACCAGGTCCTTCCACAAAACAGCTTGGAAAGTGGATACCCTGTCCTTCAGCTGGAGAAGTGTTTCGGGATATGCCTTCCCTCCTCTTCCTCTACTACCTCTGGTGTTACTGAAGATAAAACAGGACAAGCCCAAGTTCCTCATCTTGATTGCTCCAAATTGGCCTCGACAGTTTTGGTATCCCACTTTAAAGCACCTGTTCTTGGAGCCTCCTTCGATTCTCCCTCTGAACCCTTCTCTTCTGTCCCAGCATCAGGGTCGGTTACTACATCCCAACCTCAAGACCCTTTGCCTGACAGCTTGGCTCTTCAAGGGAATTTGATTTCTTCTAGCCTTCCCAAACAAGTTTTGGATGTTCTTCTAGAAGCTAGACGGCCTAGCACTAGGAAATCCTATGCCTCTAAATGGGAGAGGTTTTGTATTTGGATGCAGGACCGAGGATCGGACCCTCTGGTGCCTGATCTCTCTTCTATTTTGCTTTACCTTTCGGATCTTTTGTCTAAAGGACTTTCCTTTTCTTCCATTAAGATTCATGCTTCTGCTATTTCTGCTCATTTCAATTCTGATCCTCCTGTTTTTTCTCATCCTTTGGTGAGAATTCTTGAGAGGGGCCAAGAATTTAAGACCTCCCAGGACCCCTCCTGTTCCTGCTTGGGATCTTAATTATGTTTTAGAAAAACTTACTTTGCCTCCTTTTGAGCCTGCTGCATCTTCAGATATTAAGTTTTTATCTTGGAAGACCGTTCTTTTGTTAGCATTGATTCTGCCAGAAGGGTCTCAGAGCTGCAAGCTCTCATGGCTGTGGAACCATACCTTATTTTCCACCAGGACAGAGTATCCTTGAGGACTAATCCTACTTTCATGCCTAAGGTGATTTCAAAAGTGGCTTTAAATCAGACAATTCACCTTCCTACTTTCTTTCCTAATCCTCAAAATAAAGGGGAAAGGATTTTGCATTCATTGGATGTGCACAGACAGTTACGATTTTATCTGGACAAGACTAAAGAGTTCAGAAAATCTAATCAATTGTTTGTTTCTTTTGCCTCCAGTTCTCTTGGAAAAGCTATTTCAAAACAAATTATTTCCAAATGGATTGCTTATGGAATCAGATTTTGTTACACTCATCATGGGAAACAGTTTCCAGGTACTGTGAGAAGTCATTCTACTAGAGCAGCTGCCACTTCTGCAGCTTTTCTCAGAGGAGTTCCTACCAAGGATATCTTGGAAGCTGCCACTTGGAGTTCTGTGCATACTTTTTCCAAGCACTACAATCTCCCTCTGTATTCTAAGACCAGGGCAGGCTTTTCCTCTGCTGTTTGCAGGGTCTTCTTGCTGCCCCTTCTGTCTAAGCCTCCTCCCCTTTTCACTGCTTTGGGATTCCACCCTACAGTTATGACTGCAACAGTGAAACACGAAGAACATAGTACAGTTGTGTACACCTACCATAAATGTAGATGTTCGAGTGTCTTCACTGTTGCAGTCGGGGTTTCCCTCCCTCCTATCCCCTCTTTTTCTCTTATTTGTGGTGTATTTGTGTTTCCTTATTGGATTCATTTCTGATTTATTGGGACTTCTGACATCTAGGGCAAGAAAGGCTGGAGAAGATGGCGTCAGCTGAGGGCTATGTACCAGAGCGTACTGACGTCAGGGTACTAGCTTGTACAGCCGACACCGGACCCAGACTTTGGGATTCTGGCCGACCTCTGGCTGCCTGCCGGCAGGAGCACCCTACAGTTATGACTGCAACAGTGAAGACACTCTAACATCTACATTTATGGTAGGTGTACACAACTGTACTTTCTTTCAGCATTGGTAGATATTTTTGTCACAGCCTATAACTAGCTGAGACAGACTGATCCACCCAGGAAAGCAGATTGTATGAAGCTCCTCGGTCTGAAGTTTTTATATACTAATCCAAGATCAGATTCCGTAGTTAAATCTCCTGTGAACACTGCTACTGCTAAACATCTGGTTAATAACCAGTCCTTCCCCTTCTGACATCAGTGGGAAAGCTTTTGTGAAATGTGGGGCAAAAGTGCGTTCTTCTACAACTCTTATTTTTACAATTCTCAGCTGTTAAGTTCATAACGTTTATGCTCGTCTGTTTTGAGAACGGGGAAGATTATGGCATGATTCCTCTTCTGAGGGCAATTTTTTGTGTAGCATAATTTCTACTGTTTCTAAGGTGGCTGCCAACCTTTTGAAATGTGTTTGATTCTGATGCTGCCACTTCCAGGGCAGTTGCCACTGGAACTGCCTTGGAGGATTGCTTGGCTGCATACTCAAACCCTTCAAGAAGGCAGAGCACAAATTGTGATTTTTGTGTTGCGTAGTGTTTGGACTGTCTGCTGCAAAGATCCTTAGTGTGATAAGAAGGGTAAACTGAATAAAGGAATTTCTCAGCTTCCCTTCTCCAAGTACGTTAAGGGGTTTAATGCAACCCTGTCAACCTTTTTCAAAAAGCAAAATAAATAATTGCAGCAAGTTGCTGGGAAGCTAACTTTTAAAAAGCACCAGCAGGGAGGTTCCAAAAAGAAAGGGAGAACCCCTCAGAGCAAAAGACAGTCTGACAAATCGGAATGATTGCTGGCAAGACTCCACTCCCCTCTTTTCCACATTGGCGAAGCTTAATTCTTCCACAACGTTCTGCACCTCCATTTCTGTGTCTTTGGCAACAGCTAGTGTTCTGAAAGTAATGTATAAATGTTACAGATGGCAGTGGAAGTCTCCCTACTTTGAGGGATTCTGCCCTCATCTGCCAGACCTCTCTCTCTCTCTCTCTCTCTCCTGTCAGTTCAGCATCTGCTGTCTCCGGGGGTAATGGAAGCTGTCCCTCTTCCTCAGTTAGGAGAAGAGCTTTATTTAAGAATGTCTTGGTGCTAAAGAAAGGAGATTCATAGAGAAAATTTCTAGATCTTTCCTTTCTAAATCTGTTTAAGGTAGTGCAGTGCCCAAGTTCAGAATATTATCCCTACACAACTTTTTCCCATTTGAGTTTTTTTGGTGACTTTTGATATAATTCGTATCACCATATTTATGTAGATGCAGATTTCAGATGTTTAAAGTTTTCTGTCTGGATCACATTCAGATGTCCTTCAAGGATGCATCTGCAGTCCTAACATATGGGTTGTCCAGCCTCAGGCAGCCCTTCGGTCGGCCAGATTCCAAAGTCTGGGTCCGGCCTCGGCTGATGTCGCACTTCACCCGACGTCATAGCTGCTGTCAATTGGGTATAAAGGCATCAGCCAATGCCATTTTCCTCAGTCTTTCTTGCCACGCGGTGCCCGAAGCAGAAGCTGTTCGCAAGTGCCGGTCGGTCAGAACCAGAGATTACTACTACTGAAGACTTCTAAAAAGCTAAGTACCCCGTTGGGGACTCTTTCTTGCCTCAGCCGATGTCAGAAAAAGTAAATAACTGTTTAACTTGTGGGAAACAAATACCTCATAAGGATTTCCACGCTTACTGCTTTCCTTGCTTAGGCCCAGACCACGACGTAGCAGCTTGTCTAGCCTGTGCTTCCTTCAACCGACGGACACTTCGACGTCGGTTGGAGTTTGCAGAGGAGTTTTTCGGCCCTGCTTTTGCTTACAACATGCCGTCGGACACTCCGACTTCACAATTAGCTAAAAAACGTAAGGATAAGGACCGACACTCGCGGTCCGCGATTTCGGCCGAAACCACGGTTAAGCCAACCGCGAGTGTCTCTGTTTCGGCTGAAACAGAGTCCTCGGTTCTTCCTTTGGCCGAAAGCTGGCCTCCTGCAACCGAGGCCTCACCCAGCATGGCTGAAACTGCTACTGAAATTCTACCTGCTGTTGCAGGTTCTCAGGATTTATCAGATACTATTCCTTTAGACGTATCTACTCCTGCATGTGGAGCTGCTAGGCCCCCTGCATCTATGTCTATCAAGGCTTTTTCTAGGGCTAAAGCAGCTAAATCTTCTAAGGCCTTGCCTGCTAAAACCCCCTCACACAGGCCTACCTCTAGTTCCCAAATGCTCAGCCTGGCAGAGGATCTCATTTCTTTGATCAGGGGATCCCAACCTCACCCTGACAGGGCCTCTCATCCCCCTCCAGAGAAGAGGCCTAGAGCAGAGCCCCCTGAGCCAGTTTCAACAGATTATTCCTCGGATGATTCAGAAAACTCAAATCCTCCAGAAGGCCCTTATTCTCCATATGAGGACTCTGACGCAGAAGACTCCATTCCTTCTGCCTCTCCTCCTGAGGAATTTTCTTTTGGGGAAACCTTGCATGCTATGAGACAGCATTTTCAATGGCAGGGCCAGGATTTTTCTGATTCAAGGAAAAGGCTAAGGAACTTTTTACATTTACCACAGCATAGGCCTTTAGCCATTCCTCCAGTACTAACAGTTGTGGATGATGCATTTAATGATGCTTGTACTGCCCCTGACTCTTCCTCCGGCCCCTGCTAAGCCCGACAGATACTACAGGGTTCCGGACACTCACTATCACTTGTGTAAGGCTCCTATTGCAGATCCAGAAACTATTTCACAGGGCCCCAAAGCTGTAGCAGCTGCCTCTGCCAAAAAACCCCTCCCCTCTGAAAGAGAATCTAGAACATTAGAGAGATGGGGTAAAAAAGTTTATACTTCTGCTACTCTTTCGGCTAGGGCCTTAAACTGTCAATTCCACCTGATTCAGTATCAGGAATTTTTGTTAGATCAGCTAAATAAAAAAACTGTCCTCTCCTGAGCCTATAGACCGTAAGTCCCTTCAGGATTTGGTACATAACACTCAGCAGGTCAGTAATCACTCCTTAAAATGCTGCTATGATGCACTGGAGGCTTCCTTTAGATCAGCTATGACTGGTACAGTCATCAGAAGGCATGCATGGTTAAAAGAGCAATCCTTACCGGACCATGTAAAGTCAAAGCTCCTAGATGCTCCCATGGAGAAACACAGTTTGTTTGGCTCCCCTGCACAGCAAGTGTTAAAGAAGGTGGAAGAAAAAGCAAAATCTGTCCAAACAGTCAAGGATTTCTTACAGGTCCAGCCTCCGAGGTTTAGTAGAAATTGGCCTTCGAAGAATTGGTCCTTTCCAGACACCTCCAGAGCACAGAGAGGCAGAAATAGGCGCCCAAGAGACAGAGGTCAATCCAGAGGTGCCTACAGGGGACGTCAGTGGCAGCCTAACAACCAGAGAAGTACTGCCACAGATCCAGCTACTACCACTTCCACAGGACAGTCACAGTGACTTGGCTCTGATACCGCCTACCAGGGAACAACTGGAAGCACCCTTAGGCGGAAAGCTAGCCTTATTTTCAGTAAACTGGCATTACATTACAGGAGATATATGGATTTTACAGACAATAGACAAAGGCTACAGGTTTCACTTCCATACTCTACCAAGAAAGAGAGGAATGCCAAACCTACCACCAAACCAAAAAACAAATGCTCTAGGACAAATCAACCACTTAAGGATGAGTGCTATAGAAAAGGTACCCTCTATGGAACAAGGACAAGGATTTTACTCCAGACTTTTCCTGGTACCAAGAAAAGAAAACCAATGGAGACCTATTCTCGACCTGTCCGCTTTGAACACATATCTCATTGTTCCAAAATTCAAAATGCTGACCCTACAGCACAGCTTCTGCTTCGGGCACCACGCGGCAAGAAACACTGAGGAAAATGGCGTCGGCTGATGCCTTTATACCCAATTGACAGCAGCTATGACGTCTGGTGAAGTGCGACATCAGCCGAGGCCGGACCCAGACTTTGGAATCTGTCCGACCGAAGGGCTGCCTGAGGCAGGACAACTCGTATGTTAGGACTGCAGATGCATACCTCTCGGACATCTACATTTATGGTAGGTACAAAACTGTACTTTTCTTGGTTGCAGGCTCCAGGGAATTCAAATTTATCCATACCTGGACGACTGCCTGGTACAAGCGGACAACAAGATCAAATTAAGAAAAGATTTGGAAAAGGTTATTCACCTACTGCAAGCCCTGGGATACACAGTCAACATAAAAAAGTCAAGGCTGGTACCATCCCAGAGGATAACATTCTTGGGTGCAGAACTGGACACATCAAATCAAATGGCATTTCTCACAGCAGAAAAGCAAAAGCAACTACCACTCTATTTCATGGCATTAACAACGCAGAAACAGCTTACAGCAAGGAAAGTCCTGCAAGCCCTGGGTTACATGGCATCCTGCATAATATTGATTCCACATGCCAGACTACATATGAGGAAGTTGCAATGGTACCTAAGGAATGTATGGTCTCAGCACAAGCACAGCCTAGAAGCCCAAATTCCAATAATTCCATGCCTAAAGTAAGAATTCCTGTGGTGGGCTCAGGCCTGTCAGTTGAACAGAGGTCTTCCTTTCCACAGCCCTCACCCAAGCCAGACTATCACCACGGACGCCTCAGACCTCGGTTGGGGGGCACACATGGTGGACAAGTGTATACAAGGCCTATGGACACAAGACCAGCTGAAACTACACATAAATCAAAAAGAGATGCTGGCAGTGAAACAGGCAATTCAGACATTCAAACAGTTTCTTCAACAGGGTCATTTGCTGATAAGGACGGACAACACCACAGTCATGTGGTATATCAACAAACAGGGAGGCACACATTCATATCCTCTATGCCGGATGGCAGTGGACCTGTGGAATGTGGCCCTGGACCTCAACATTCAGCTTCAGGCCATATTTGTGCCAGGAAAAGAAAATATTCTAGCAGACACCTTAAGCAGAACTACCACGGATGCCCACGAATGGATGCTTCATCCAGACATCTTCAAATCCATTACAAAGAAATGGGGGCTAACAGAAATAGACCTGTTCGCATCCCCACACAACCACCAATTGAGGAAATTCTGCACAAGGACATACCATCCACTTGCTTGGAAGGTGGACTCCCTATCCTTCAGTTGGGAAAACCTGACAGCATATGCATTCCCACCGCTTCCTTTGATGCACAAAGTGCTACTGAAGATCAAAGAAGATCACCCAAGGATCATCCTGATAGCTCCAGACTGGCAGAGGCAGCATTGGTACCCGCTACTGAGGAGTATGTCTCGGGCACACGCATGGACTCTACCTCTAGTTCCTTTACTGCTAACACAGAACAACTTCAGGATCCTGCATCCAAATTTGAAAACACTGCAGCTAGCCGCTTGGAATATTACATAAAACAAAGTAACCCAGATTTATCTCAGAGGGTTAAAGACATTATCCTGGAGGCTTGCAGACCCTCCACAAGGAAAACTTATTCAGCCAAATGGAAAAGATACCTCATTTGGAGTGCAGCAAAAGGAGAAAATGTATCATTAGCAAACATAGCTAACATCCTGGAATATTTAGCAGAACTTTTCCACAAGGGCCTGTCTTACTCCTCCATTAAGATTCATGCATCAGCAATTTCAGCAGAATACAACATGGATCCTCCAGTCTTCTCTCATCCTCTACTCAGGCAGTTTCTAAGAGGAATTAAAAAATGTAAAGCCTCCAAGAAAGCCACCTTTGCCTACATGGGACCTGAACTTTGTGCTAGAAAAGTTAACACTTCCCCTTTCGAACCAGCAGCAACAGCAGAATTACAGTTCTTATCTTGGAAAACTGCTTTCCTGCTTGCAATCACTTCAGCAAGAAGGGTTTCTGAATTACAGGTGTTAATGGCAGTACAGCCCTTCCTTATCTTCCATCAGGATAGAGTGTCCTTGAGAACTAACCCTACTTTTATGCCAAAGGTGGTCTCCAGGTATCATTGAACCAAGCAATCCACCTACCAACATTCTTCCCCAACCCACAGAACAGGGGGGAAAGACTACTACATTCCTTGGATGTGCACAGACAATTGCGCTACTACCTGGACAGAACCAAGAACAATAGAAAAACTGACCAGCTTCTGGTAGCATATGCAACAGGAATGGAAGGAAAAGCAATTTCAAAACAGACAATCTCAAAATGGATAGGAAATTGCATTAGATTTTGTTACTCTTTTCATGGAAAGACAACTCCAAAAAACATCAGACCTCACTCCACAAGGGCTACAGCCACTACTACAGCTTTCTTACGAGGAGTGGCTACCAAAGACATTTTAGAGGCTGCTACTTAGAGCTCCGTGCATACATTTGCCAAGCATTATAATCTACCTTTATACTCCAGATCCCGAGCAGGTTTTGCCACTGCTGTTTTGCAAGGGATCTTAACTACACCATCTTTATCTTCTTAGTGCCTCCTCCCCCAGTTTGGCTATGGTATTCTACCCATATGTTAGGACTGCAGATGCATCCTTGAAGGACATAGTACAGTTTTGTACCTACCATAAATGTAGATGTCCGAGAGGTATGCATCTGCAGTCAGGATTACCCACCCTCCTTCCCCTCTGTGGTACTCCTAGGGTATTTGCCCATCTTGTAGCTAGCTGGGGGAATCTATTATGGTGTATTTGTTTGTATATATGTATATACATGTTTATTTTTGTTTGCTCTCTACTGTTTGGAATCATTTGCATTTATCCAAATTTAGCCTTCCTAGAGGGCACCTGGCATCTGGGGCAAGAAACACTGAGGAAAATGTCGTCGGCTGATGCCTTTATACCCAATTGACAGCAGCTATGACGTCGGGTGAAGTGCGATATCAGCCGAGGCCGGACCCAGACTTTGGAATCTGGCCGACCGAAGGGCTGCCTGAGGCAGGACAACCCATATGTTAGGACTGCAGATGCATACCTCTCGGACATCTACATTTATGGTAGGTACAAAACTGTACTTTCTCTGCACTAACCTTTGGTCTATCCACTGCTCTAATGGTATTCACAAAGTGTGTAGCTCCTATGATAGCCTATTGCAGACTTGCTTATCTTTGCGGAGTCTATCTCACTTAGGTGAGGGCTCTCTTAAACAGACTGGAATTAGAGAACATGCCGAAGACTTGTTTGACTCCCTGCAGGATTGTTTTCCTTGGGTGCCTTCTAGATACCCTGGTTCAAAAAGTTTCTCTTTTACAGGAAAA
The DNA here is from genome assembly GCF_019279795.1 of Protopterus annectens. NCBI lineage: Eukaryota > Metazoa > Chordata > Ceratodontiformes > Protopteridae > Protopterus > Protopterus annectens. The sequence goes on along the minus strand of NC_056726.1, from coordinate 1,745,614,427 downwards.
ACTAGATGGGTATCTGAATCAATTGCTGAGTTTTTTTTTCCACTCAGACTAATGTCTCAACCAGGGAACTTGTCAGGATTCTGGGTCTCATGATTCTTCTAGCAGAACTCCTCTTGAGAAAAATCCAGTGGTCCCTAAAATCTGTATGGTCCCAAACATCAGAATTCCGTGACATTCCAGATTTGGTGCTTGTGTAAAGGGAGTTTTTTTTTTTTTTTTTTTTGTGTGTGGAGAGAGCAAATTTGTCAGAATTCACCTCTCCCATTTTCCCTTTCATCTCCAGCGCAGCCTATAACAGACTCCTCAGACTTTGCTTGGGGAGCCCATGTCTAAGGAATTAAAAGTGCAGGATCTGTGGAACAGAATGTAAATCAAAACGCGAATGTAATACAGAGGTTGGCACTTGTACGTTCTTTCACCTCTCTCATAGGTTCATAAGTGATTACGTGGCTAATGACCCCGGGGGCCCTTTTTAAGCCTAGCTATGCTTCCCAAATATATTTGACAAGTTTTGTTACCATGGAGATATTTTAAGGGGGTACATGTAGGTTTGGACATGAGTAGCATTTATAGTCTGCCTCTGTCTACTAGAGACATTGGTGCCAGACCAGGCATAAATTTGATTCACTACCTACTACTCTAGGTTTGTTCTGTATTCTTCTTGTGAACCTCTGTGGAAACTCCATTTATTGCATATGCTTGGTCAGGTACAATAATGAAGGGGACGTTGTAGTCAATGATTGGTTTGATGAGAGGCAGAGTACAGCTGAACAATTCCATCCTTGGACCTAAATGCCATACTCTTGTTTATAAATGATGCAACATAGAATGTTGCCCTTACTACCATAAACACATGACAGTCAGATGCCACGGTGTTCTGTACATACATTCCTGAATCCCAGACCACTGGGTCTACTCTTAGAGGTATGTTATCAGTTAGGTTATTTTCAGGGATAGCGGTCTTCCCAAAGTATATTGTGCATTTCTTGGTATTGCATTTGACTGCAGTTCTAGCACCAGTGTATTGCGTTTGACTGTAGTTCTAGCACCAGTTATTAATCTGTGTCAGGTCTTTTTGGAGGGTATTTTGTGTTTTTGAAGGATTATGTGACTGCACCTAACTTGCAATTGTTTGCAAACTTGGTGAGCCAGAGGCTGTTGATGTTGACTTCAGTTTGAGAAGATGACGTAAAATAGGAGTGCTCTGAACCATGAAGGACATTGCTGGTGATGGTCCTTTTTTGTGGGGGTAGACTCCTTTCAATCATCTATGGTCCCCAGAGCCACTACAAGTGTTTACAGACAACAGGATAGTGATGCACATAAATGGGGGAGAGGCATATCTTACTCACTGTGCAGACGAGCCATGGTTCCATGGGATAGAGCTTTTCAGCACAATCTCACATTATGGACATCTTGCATACTGTCACAGCAAAGCTGTGTGGCTGACGAGCTGAACAGGACATACCCTCAGGAATGGAAAATTAATCTGAGGTCTTCCAGAAATTGATCCAACTGTTTGGACACTTCTCAAACAGATATTTTCAACACTACTTACAACAGTTAGTTGGCAAATGTCTGTTCCGGGACTCTATGCAAAAAGGCTTGAAAAACAGATGCGTTTTCTTTTCATTGACAGGAATGTTTCTGTATAATTTTCATGGTTTCCCAGTAATATCCATGGTCACTCTGGAGATTCAGAAAGACACTCTCCAAAGGTCATTGTTGTAGGTCAGTATGTGTATTGTACCTGGTTAGCCACTGTAGCTAGATACCACATGCAAGATTAGTGACATTTTGTATAGTCAGTGAATGCAGACATGAATGGAGATGCACATGAATATGTTTGAAGTAACTCCTCCTTTTGAGCCTGCAGCAACTTGTGACATTAATTTTTTGTCTTGGAAGACCATCTTTTTGATAGCCATCACTTTGGCTAGGCGGGTCTCTGAACTTCAAGCTTTATCGATTCGGCCCCCTTACTTTGTATTTCACAAGGATAGGGTTTCTCTAAGACCTAATCCTTCCTTTTATGCCAAAGGTTGCTTTGGTTGTCAGCCTCAACCAGTCCATTGAGCTTGCCTGTATTTTTCCCTGATTTCCCTAACAGGGCAGAATTTAAGTTTCATCAGCTAGATGTTCACAGACAATTGCATTTCTATTTACGCAGGACTAAAGATATTAGGAAATCAGAAACTCTGTCTCATTCTCAGATAATAGTCCTGGGGCTTCAGTTTCTAAAGTAACTCTGTCCAGATGGATTTCTAGTTCCAATTCCTTCATGTATACTTCAAATGGCAAGGAATTACCCTTTAAAGTGAAGGCTCATTCTACACGATCCGTGTCTACCTCTTCTGCTTTTCAGGCTAGGATGCCTATGGATATTTGTGCTGCAGCCACATGGGCATCGCCTCACACCTTTATTAGTCAATACAAATTGGATCTGATATCTAGAGGCAGATCTTCCTTTGGTTCCACAGTGCTCAGGAGTATTTTCCAGTGAGCCACCCAAGGTTTAGGTGCTAGGGACGCTGTCCCAAGGGTAAGAATGTAGGCGAGATTGGACTACATAACATCAAGAAATTATGTACTCTCCATAACGTTCGATTGTATGTAGTCCATCTCGCCTCACATTCTTACTAACCCACCTACCCACCCCCTTCCTGGAGGACCTAGAGGGTTAGTCTCCGTTTTCAGCACTCCTTTTTGATTAGCTGGGTTGGTTCTTTCTCTCAGCGTGTTGGTGTATGTGTATGTGAGCTTGCAGCAAACAAGATCTGGGGATAGGCGCATTGCAGCATGGGATACCTCTTAGCCACGAGCCAGTTGAAGACTTTGAGCTAGAGTATGGCCGAGTCGGAGCCGAGGTTTGGCTCCGAACTCAAGGGTAAGAATGTGAGGCGAGATGGACTACATACATTGAACGTTATGGTGAGTACATAACTTCATGTTCAGCTTCATTGAGTGGAGTATTTGTCAGAATAAACCAGTTAAAGGAGCTTAGGATTCTATAAATATATCCTGGTTAAAATGAAGATGTTCTTTGCGTTTCACTGTTGCAGTCATCACATTTGGGTTATGCCTGCCAGGGTAGCCCTCGGCCGGCCTGAATACCAGAGGCTTAGTATTTCTGCTTCAGTTGCTGTAGCTTCAGGACTAACATCAGGTCGTCGGTAGTATAAAAGTAAGGCAACTGTCGCTATTACCCCAGTCTTTCTTGCCAAGGAGCCCGAAGAAGAAGCAGTTCGCACAAGTGTCGGTTGACCTCTACCCGAGTTTGTCTTTCGAATTGAAGTTGAAGTCTTCTAAAAGCTAAGTACCCCATTAGGGATCCTTTTTTCTTGCTCTAACCGATGTCAGAAAAAGTTAACTATTGTCTCGCCTGTGGAAAGCAAATACCACACCAAGACTTTCATTCTTACTACGTCACTTGCTTAGGCCCAGACCACGACATCCCTTGCTATCACATTTGTGCTTTAAAGCCAGAACTATACGTCTTCAGGCCCTTATTGTAGCTAGATATTTTCCCTTACAGTCCTCTAATTCCGATATGGCTTTGGTAAGCCATCTGACAGATCTTCCAAAAAAAGTAAGGATAAAGACCGAAACAGACCGCATAGGTCCAAACCTACCGACGCTTCCATTAAGCTAGTAGTCAGTTCTCCAGTCCTCAATGAGGCGCTTTCACAGCCCCTGATGCCCACTACTGTAGATTCGCAGACTGCTACCGAGGCTCTTTCGGAGTCTGGTATGCCGCAAAACTCTGACTAAGGATCCTGTGCTTGTCTCACTCTCAGATGGGTCCAGAGCCTCTGAGCAGGTACTGGCGTCCAAGGAAGTACTTTACACTACCGATTCTAGTCACAAACTGACTACTACTTTCGCTTCTACCGTTCTTTCAAAAACTACCGAGTTTCTACAAGCCAGGGTACGAACCACACCCAAGAAACCGACCCAATTTCAGGCACCTGCTTCCTTGCCTCAGTTTCAGATGTTTAAAATGGTGGAAGACCTTATGCTGATCAGGGGAACCAAGCTACCTCTTCCAAAAGGAAAAGAGATCAGTCCCCAGTAGTTTTGTCTGAACAGGAGTCTGACTCTGATGTATCTGAATTATGAAGACATGCATCCCCTCACTGCTTATGAGGATTCTGATGCAGAGGAATCCATTCCTTCAGCCTCTCCACCCAAGGGACTATTCCTTTGGGGAAACCCTTCATATTTTAAGGGAACATTTCCAATGGTTTCCTGGATCTTCCACAGCACATGCATTTGGCCATTCCCGCAGTCCTGGGTGTTGTGGATGATGTTTTTCTGCAAACCAGTTTGACTTCTGACACCCTCCCTCCTGCACCCAGAAATCCTGACCGGTATTAGAGTCCCTGACTCTCTCAAATTCCTTTTCAGAAACCCTACTGCTGACCCTGAGGTAATGTCTCAAGGGCCTAAAGAAACTAAAGCAACCTCTAAGAATCCCACCCCCTCAGATAGGGATTCCCAGGCATTAGACAGATGGGGTAAAAAAAAAGTATACACCTCTGTTACTCTTGCTATCAGAGCACTAAATTGCCAGTTCCATATGCTAAAATTTCAGCAACATACCCTGGAACTCCTCAAACAAAAAGTGTCTTCCTTTCCTTCTTATGCAGAATCTAAAGAGTTAAGAGTTAGTGCATTCTGCAAGGCAAGTGACTAAGCATACCCTACACTGTAGTTTGAATGCCCTAGAAGCTTCTTGCAGGGCAGCAGTCACCAGTTCTGTACTTCGAAGACATGCATGGCTTAAGGAACAGCCGTTGCCAGACCATGTTAAGTCTAAATTATTGGATGCACCGTTGCACAAAGACAACTTATTTGGCACTAAGGCAGAAGAGGTCTTAAAGATGGAAGAAAAAGCTAAATCTATGCAAAATGAGATTCCCTACGGGTCCAGCCACCAAGGTTCAGCAGGTATTGCTCCTCCAAGCACTGGTCCTTTCCTGCTCCTTCCAGGTCAGTTCAGCCCAGACCCTGGGGAAGTAGACCCCCCCCCCCCCAGACATCCACAGGGAATGCAGAGATCAAAAGAGTGGAATTCCTCCACTTCAAAACCAGGGAGATGTTTGTGTTTCACTGTTGCAGTCATTACACTTGGGTTATCCTGCTGGCAGGCTACCCGCAGTCTGCCTGAATTCCAAAGTCCTGGTCCGGCGTCTGTTGCTGTCACCTGTTCCTTGATGTCAGTGCGCCAGGGGTATATAAGATGCAGCCGACGCCATTTTCTTCAGTCTTTCTTGCCGCGCAGTGCCCGAAGCAAAAGCAGTTCGCAAGTGCCGGTCGGCCGACTCGTAAGATTTTCGAAATTGAATTTCAGAACCAAAGTCTTCAATAAAGTTAAGTACCCCACTGGGGAAACTTTTTCTTGCTCCAGACCGATGTCAGTAACAGTTAGCAATTGTATTTTGGGAAGCAAATACCTCAAAAGGTTTTTCACTCTTACTGTATTCCATGCCTAGGCCCTGACCACGACGTTGCTACTTGTCGGTTTTGTGCTAGATTCAACCAATGCACTATTAAGCGTCTGTTTGATTTTGCTTTACATTACTTTGGCCGAAGGTTTAACTACATAATGCCGTCGGAACAGCCGATGACCGGAATTCATAAAAAACGCAAAGACAAAGAAAAGGACAGGCATCCGAGGTCCAAAACAGTCTCTTCTAGGCCAGTCGCCGGTTCTCAGTGAGGCGCTTTAGCAGCCCCTGACACCCGCTACCTCAGAGCCATAGGCCGCCTCCGACTCCCACGTGGAGGCAACTAGACCTCTGGAAACTCGAGGTATTGAGCCTACGGAAACTATTCCCTCAGATGGGTCCAGAGCCACTGAGCAGGCATCGGCTTCTGAGGGTGTTTTCAGACCTACACAGCTTACTATCAAGTCCACTTCAGCAGCCAAGGCAAAGTCTAAAACACCATTAAAGACAAACCAAGTACAGCATTCTCCTGGACAGTCATCCATGCCAAAGAAACAGATGCTTAAAATGGCCGGGAACCTAATTACTTTGATTAGGGGTTCCCATCCCCCTCCTGATAAAAGGCCTAGGCAAGACACCGACAATGACTCCTCTGACCAGGTTTCTATTTCTTCTGATTCCTCTTCAGAACAAGGATATTCTCTTCCTCCCTGTGAGGACTGATGCTGAGGAATCTATCCCTTCAGCCTCTCCTCCTGAGGATTACTCTTTTGGGGAAACCTTGCACACCATGAGGGAGCATTTCCATTGGGAGAGCCAGGATTATTCAGAATCCAAGAAAAGGCTCAGATTTTATTTTACTGCCTCAGCACAGGCCCCTTGCTATCCCCCCTGTACTGGATATTGTTTATGTTTATTCTGAATCCAGTTTGTTTCTTGATTCTTTACCCCCTGCACCAGTCGAGCCAGATAGGTACTACAGGGTCCCAGACTCACATAAATTTCTTTATAAAACCCTGCCACTGACCAAGAAACAATTTCTCAGGGTCCCAAATGGGTCAAGGCTTCCACTGCAAAAAACCCTGTTCCCTCAGATAGGGATTCTAGAGCACTGGATAGATGGGGGAAAAAAGTTTAAACTTCTGCTACTTTAGCTATAAGGGCTTTAAACTGCCAGTTTCACATGCTTAAATATCGACAATACCTAATGTCTTTGCTAAAACAGAAAATGTTTACAAGCTCCGAATGTCCTGACAATAAGGAAATGCAGGATTTATTGCATGTAGCTGAACAAGTGGTAAAGCATACTCTGCAGTGTGGTTTTGATTCATTAGAGGCTGCTTGCAGAGCCGCAGTTACAGATTCTGTCATTCGAAGGCAGGCTTGGTTAAAAGAGCAAAGTTTACCTGATTATGTTAAAGCAAAATTATTGGATGCTCCATTACAGCATGATACTTTGTTTGGTGTTAAGGCAGAAGAGGTGTTAAAGAAAATGGAGGATAAAGCAAAATCAATGCAGACAGTAAATGATTTCTTACAGATTCAGCCACCTAGATTTAGCAGGAACTGGCCTTCTAAAAAATGGTCTTTTCCAGTGTCAGGCCACAGAGAGGCAGATGCAGACGGCCAAGAGGCAGATCTCAGCCCCAAGGCTCATACAGACCTAAACAATGGGGTGCTTCAGCCCCCAAAGACTGAGAAGACAAATCACAACCTTATAGGAAACGGTCTCAATGACTTCCCTCTACAAATGCCAAGCACTTACTTTTGGCAGCACCCTTAGGGGGAAAACTAGCACTTTTCTATCAAAATTGGCACATGATCACCCAGGACAAATGGGTACTGAATATTGTTTCTCAGGGTTACAGGTTCCACTTTCACACCCTGCCAAGGTCAAAAAGTATGCCAGATCTGCCACAAAATCAATGGGCAGAGGAGCAAAAACTAATTTCTGCTCTCATGGACATGAGAGCTATTCAAAAAGTACCACAGCAAGAACAGGGACAAGGATTTTACTAAAGACTTTTCTTGGTGCCCAGAAAGGACAATGCATGGAGACCAATACTGGACCTGTCAATTCTAAATACTTTCCTGGATATTCCAAAATTCAAAATGTTGACACTGCAGCAACTTCTACTCATGCTGGGCAAGAAGGCTTGGCTAGTTACTTTGGACCTCAGAGGCATACCTGCATGTCCCAATCAGACAGTCTTGCAGAAGATACCTCAGATTCATAGCTGGCTCAATGCATTACCAATTCTCTGCACTGCCCTTCGGCTTATCTACTTAGCCCAGGGTTTTTACAAAATGCCTGGCACCAGTAATTGCATTTTGCAGACAAAAAGGAATTCAAATATATCCCTACTTGGATGACTGCCTTGTTCAAGCAGAGAGCAAGGACATTCTACTAAAGCATCTGGCGTTTGTAAAAAGATTACTAATTTGCCTAGGATACACAGTAAACGAAAAGAAATCAAAACTAGTGCCCTCTTAAGAGACAATATTCCTGGGTGCAAGCTTAAATACAACTGCCCAGATGGCTTATCTCATGCCAGACAAGCAAAGGCAACTGACTCATTAATTTCAGATGATGGCAACAAAGACCCAGCTACCTGCAAGAAAAATTCTGCAGGCTTTGGGCTTCATGCCATCCTGCATCCTGCTAATTCCATATGTAAGACTGCATATGAGGAAGCTACAATGGTATCTAAAAAGTGTTTGGACTCAACATTGCCACAGCCTGGAAACAGTAATAACTCTTATTCCCTGCCTGCAACAGGAGTTTCGATGGTAGGCACTGGCCTGTCACCATAAGGGACAGCCTTTCACTTTAGCCACAGCCAGGCAGACACTAACAACAGATGCATCGGATTATGCCTGGGGGGCACACATGGCAGGAAAATGTATTCAGGGCACGTGGCCAGCGGACCAAATGCTTCTTCACATCAGTCAAAAAGAGATGCTAGCTGTACAGAATGCCCTGACAGCCTTCAAGGATCTACTACATCCAGGACAACTATTACTAAAGACGGACAATACTACAGTTATGTGGTACATAAGCAAGGGGGCACACATTCCTACCCCCTCTGCAGGCAAGCCATGACTTTGTGGAGCACAGCACTAACCTATCAAGTACATCTACAGGCACAATTCCTGCCAGGAATGAAAAATACTCTGGCAGACTAAGCAGAAACCTCATGGACCCGCACAAGTGGAAACTAAATCCACAGGTCTTCAGCATGATAAAAAGGAAATGGGGATGCCCAGACATGGATCTTTTTGCCTCCCTACAGAGATTCTGCACAAGGACTTGTCACTCACAAGCATGGAAAGTGGATGCTCTATCATTCAGCTGGAAAACCCTAACAGTTTATGCCTTTCCACCACTGCCTCTCCTTCCCAAGGTGCTCCTAAAAGTCAGGCAAGAGAAGCCAAAAATTATTTTGATTGCCCCAGACTGGCCACGCCAGCACTGGTACCCAGTCCTAAAGAGCTAGTCTCAAGGCCCAGCCTGGTCTTTACCTCAAATTCCTCATATTCTGACTCAACAAAACAATCAGATCCTGCACAGCCAACTCAGAACCTTAAATTTGGCTGCATGGCATATAATATAGCCACTCAGAACACACCTGTCTCTAAAGCTGTTATGGATGTCCTTTTCGAAGCCAGGAGGCCCAGCACCAGGAAATCTTATGCAGAAAAATGGAAGAGATTCTGTGCTTAGAACCAGGCACAAGGACTTGAACCACTTGTTCCAAATATTCCTCAGATTTTACAATACCTAACTGAGATGCTGGACAAAGGCCTATCCTTCTCATCAATTAAGATCCATGCATCTGCCATTTCAGCTCATTACAATACAGAACCTTCTATTTTCTCTCATCCACTGCTAAGACGGTACCTCAGAGGGGCAAAAACATAAGACCCCCAAGGAGGGCACCGATACCTACATAGGACCTTAACTTTGTCTTAGAAAAGCTCACACTGCCTCCTTTTGTGCCAGCCAATACGGCTAATATAAAATTTGTATCATGGAAAACTGCTCTGCTCCTGGCAGTAACTTCAGCAAGAAGAGTCTCAGAGTTACAGGCATTAATGGCAGTGGAACCCTTTATCTTTTTTCGTCCGGACAGGGTTTCTCTAAGGACAAACCCAACATTTATGCCAAAGGTAGTATCCAGTGTGGCTCTTCACCAAACCATTCATTTGCCAACATTTTATCCAAATCCCCAGAATAAAGGGGAGAGACTTCTGCATTCTTTGGACATACACAGGCAACTATGCTTCTACTTGGACAGAACAAATGCTTTCATAAAAACTGAGCAACTGTTTGTAGCATATGCTGCAGGATCACAAGGAAAGGCTATTTCAAAGCAGACTATTTCAAAATGGATAGGACACTGTATTGGTTTCTGCTATGCACAACATGGCAAGTCAGTGCCTAAGAATATTAGGCCACATTCTACCAGGGCAGCAGCCACTTCAGCAGCCTTTCTCAGAGGAGTACCAACCAAGGAAATTTTGGAGGCTGCAATTTGTAGTTAAGTGCACACTTGTACCAAGCACTACCACTTACCTCTTTACTCTAAATCCAGAGCAGGCTTTGCCCCTGCAGTTCTGCAGGGCCTCATAGCCACTCCTAATCCTATTTAGTCCCAGTCACCCAACCTCAGCTTTGGGATTCAACCCAAGTGTAATGACTGCAACAGTGAAACACAATGAACATAGTACAGTTGTGTACCTACCATAAATGTAGATGTTAGTGTATTCACTGTTGCAATCCAAGTTACCCACCCACCATCCCCCTTTCTTTGCTGGGACTTATCTATACTTCTCTATCCTATACAACATATGTGGTGTATTTGCTTGTAGATGAAGATATTGTTTATTTTAGTGTGTTTTTTATAAGCAATGTGTATTGCCTACCTTCTTGGGGGCACCTGACATCTGGGGCAAGAAAAACTGAAGAAAATGGCGTTGTCTTCATCTTGTATACCCCCTGCCGCACTGACGTCATGGAAGAGGCGACAGCAACCGACGCTGGACCAGGACTTTGGAATTCAGGCCGCCTGCGGGTAGCCTGCCAGCAGGATAACCCAAGTGTAATGACTGTATCAGTGAATACACTCCAACATCTACATTTATGGTAGGTACACAACTGTACTTTCTAAGCCACCACCTCATGGTAAGAACTCACAAGGACTCTCCTCCCCCACCCCCTTCCTCTGCTCACCTACACTTACCCCTAGGGGGAAAACTCTCCTTTCACGCAAGCACCTGGGCCACCATGATCAAAGACTGCTGGGCAGGGGTATAGCTAGGATTTTCAAATTTGTACTCTCAGCTCTCAAACTGCTACCCCCTCCCCAGCCAAGCTACGACCATTCTCGTAATCCACGGTTCGCTCTTTTAGTGTAGATAAAGAGGCATTCGCTGTAATGCCTCTTCAGTAATATAATATAGATTCACTCAAACTCGGTTCCTTGAATTGAAAATGAACCTGAAAGTCAGTTCTTTGAAAAATGCAGCATGGTAGTTGGGGTAGAGGATTCATTCTTTAGTTTTCTGTAACTAAGGTACAGGTTTTGAGCTTGAGTAAATTACTAAACACCTGCTACCCCTAACTAGGGTGTTTCATTCACAGTGGATACACTATAAAAAAGAACTTGACAGTATCCCACATTCATGTATAAAACTGGGCTTAAAAATGTATAAGATACACTTCACACTGATCAATTACATTACAGCGACGATGAAACCATGGCAAACCACTCTGCAATTAAGCCATGATAAAGGACAAATTACTATTCCAGGGATAAAAATTCAAAGGGGGATAGTCCAGGATGACTTTCACCGCTGCTCTTTTTGTCTTGCCCTTAATCCATTAAGTTGTCTACTTAACATATTGGCATGGCTATAATTTGGTTCCCAGAAAACAACAAAGTGTAAAGACTTCTCATCTTTTTGTAGAGGATTTAAAACTGTATAGTTCATTAGATGAGGAACTGAAAATACAACTGCACATGATCAAAACTTTTTCAGATGATATAAGAATGTCATTTGGTCTTGATAAATGTGCAAAAGCAACCTTTAAAGTAGGAAAGCTGCAGCACCAAGAAAACATCAGTTTGGGACAGGAATGTGATATAAAAGAACTTGAGCAAGAGGGAGTGTATAAATATTTGGGAAGTGATGAAGGAACAACAATAAAGCATGAACAAATGTAAATAAAACTCTGTAAGAAATATTTTAGAAGGCTTGAATTAATATTAAAAACAGCACTGACATCCATTAACAAAGTCCAAGCTATAAACCAATTTGCCGTTCCTGTTCTAACTTCCAGTTTTGGAGTGATTGGCCCCAAATGGTGTTGGATAGTTTGGACAGGAAAAGAAGGCTGATTCATGCTCATGAAAGGATTTATAAAAATCAGTGCATACAAAGTCTATATGTTCCAATTTCTGAAGGAGGTACGAGCCTCCTTGCAATTGATTACATGTATAGATCTGTGATAGTGGGACTACATACATATATGCTGACCTCACAAGACCCAAATATAGTGAAAGTTTTGAAACATGAGGAGAACAAGTCTAAGATGAATTCCCTGCTTAGTTTAGCAGAAGCGTATCAGCATCAAGCAGGAATGGAAATCAAACCAGAAGTGGATAAAAATCAGGTAGCAAATGAATGTGCCAAAAAAACAAAAAAGAGAGACTATAAGGTACAAAAGCACTCTCTAAAGCCAAGAATACAGCATCCATGGGACCAGATGACATCCCGGGCTGTGTACTACATGAACTACAATATGAACTGGCACCTCACCTAAGCGTCATGTTTAATCATAGCCTCACCTCAGGTTTCGTGCCCACTGAGTGTTGCAGAGCTACAGTTATCCCAATCCACAAGGGGGGATCCACCTTGGATCCCGGAAACTACCGTCCCATCAGTCTGACAAGCCTTATCTGCAAGGCCATGGAGCGTATTATCATGGAACTTATAAACAAAGACATTGGCAACCTTCAAACACTGGACCCCACCCAGTTTGGGTTTGTGAAGGGCCGATCTTGTCTCCTGAACCTGATTGACTTCTTTGAATCAGTCTCCAGAGCCATGGACAAGGGTAAGGTGGTCCACACAGCCTATCTAGACCTTGCCAAGGCCTTTGATACCATCCCCCCTCTGGAATCATAGATAAACTTACTAAGTTGGGCATTAATCCCTATGTCACCCAATGGGTTGCTAAATGGCTTACTGATAGAACCCACACTGTAAAAGTAGCCGACTCCAAATCCAGCTCCAGACAAGTGACATGTGGAGTACCTCAGGGTTCAGTCCTGGGGCCGCTCTTGTTTGGCATCTACTTCTCTGAAGTACAGGTCAACACTAAGGGACTCTGGCTAACAAAGTCTGCAGATGACTGCAAACTGGGAGCCATTATTGAATCCCCAAATGATGTGGATACTCTACAAAAGGGCCTTACAGAAACAGATGCTTGGTGCCAGAGCCATGGGCTCAAGCTCAATGCCAAGAAATGTATTGTTATCCCCTTTGGGAAAAAAAATGTATCCATGAATTACCATATAGGTGGCAGTACACTAAACACAGAAAGTGTGATAAGAGACTTAGGAACACAGGTGGACAGTGGTCTCACCTTCGATAACCACATCGCCACAACAGTCAGGAAATCCTTCTATGTGGCACACCTCATCACAAAGGGCTTTTCATCCAGAAAAAAGGAGGTCATTGTCCCACTGTACTCATCCCTCATTAGACCCATTATAGAATACAATGCCCCATTTGGTATGTACCTCTCAAGACATCTGCAACAACTGGAAAGGCCTCAGAAATAACTCACTAAAAGAATCACAGGCCTAAAGCAGATGCCCCACGCTGACCGCCTTAAAAACTCCAGCTATACTCTGTTGCATATCGACTACTCAGAGGTGATCTCTGCTTAACATACAAGGCCATGTCAAACCCAGAGCTGTTGGACATGCTACACTTAAAGAAATCCCAATCCCTCAGAGCTACACGCTCCAGGGATCTAAACCTTGTCATCACAATAAACAAAACATGCTGGAGGGATAGGTTCCTGACCCAGAGACTCCCCAGACTCTGGAATAGATTGCCCATACATGTCAAGCAGAGTGCTCTTTGGACCTCTTCAAGAGGAACCTTGATGATTGGATGGGAGAAAGGAAGTTCACCCCAGGGATCTGCTAGACAGGGGTCCAGGAAAGTAAATAATGTGGGAAGAAATAGCCAGGGAATTGTTATGGCTAGGCTTGTATAGGCCCTAGGGCTGATAGCCTAGTACCAACCTATGAAGGGATCAGATGAGAACGCAAGAAATGTGGAAGATGCATACGGTTGCAAGTATATGAAATTGTGCAGGAATGGTGAATTTAAACCAAAAGACGAAAGGTTAATATCGGCGTCTCAAGATAGTAGACTAAGTACATGTTGGTTTACAAAGTCCATTGAACATGTGGGAGAAACATATAAATGTAGGTTTTGTAAAACCAAATTGGAAACAGTTGCACATCTTGTTGCTGGCTGTGATGGCAGAATGACTGTATACTGAAAGGCATAATAATGTAGCAAGACTGTTGCATCAAGGATTGTGCAAACATTATAATATTGAAGTAGCTGAAAAACACTGGAAACATGAGCCACAAAGCATCATAGAAAATGATGAATTTTATATCACATAGGATCATCCATTATGAATAGTTCAAAAAATAGATGCAAGAAAACCAGATGTAGTAGTCCATGAAAAAAAAAAAAAAGATAAAAGTAGCATTGATTTTTGAAATTGCTACACCCATTGACTAAAGTGTGTTGTGTTCAGATAGACACAAAGTCAGAATAGTAGAGACAATTCCAGTAATAGTAGGAGCAATGGGGTCTTATAAAAACTTAAATAGGTTACTGATAACTCCATACAAATTGTAGGAGGGGTACTGGGCACATTGTGAACATCAAAGACTGAATTCATGAACTTTAATTATACCTTGACACAGGAGTGTGGTCCATTTCCATCATGGTATTAGAAACCCAAAAGACTTTGGGAAATTAAAAAAGAATGAGAGTAAAACCAAGATGTTTGTTCTTTCTTTTTCAGTATACACAATGCAAACCCATCAAGTTTTCCTTTATATCACAGAGGCACGTCTACAGTCCTTGCTATCTCAGTACTTCTCTGCTGCATGTTATAATCTCCTTTTTGGCATATATAGCAACTCTTTTTGTGTGGCAGCCAGACCTGCATACTATTCTGGCTGCAACCTTATTAGGGCTTTGTAGCAGGAGGATGATACTAGCACATTCTCATGTTTAAGTTAGTTATGCTCCCAATACCCTGTTAGTCTTGGTCTCTTTTCGTCAATATTCTCCTTCTGGTATTCCACCACCTAACCTCCTCAGTCATTACAATGCTGATGATAAAGCACCAGTCTCAAAACATAAAACTTTTATTACACTTAGAACATACCAGCGACTGTATATGGTGGAGGAAACACAATTACCAGTGCTATCATTAGCACAGGTGGCCAGAAAGAGTAAACTAGTTAGTCTGACACGTCGTCGTCGCATATGTTATATAAAGTTTTACATCCCAGGCCAGGTATGCAACAGCAAATGCCACTCGGTGCCTCTTTCGGAATACTATGGCCCTTGAAAGTTACAGTAAATGTTCCTATAGACAGAAAAAGAATGCAGAATCATATGTACAGATTGCAAGCATTAAATATTTAATGGCTTTCTAAACTTCTTTCACACACACACACACACACACACACACACACACACACACACACACACACACAAAATAAAGAAAATTGTAGCTTTCCTATTATAACCTTCTCCTGTAGATAAATCAGTAACTTACACTCACTTTTAAACAGTTAACCGCCCTAGCTTTACTTCACCTTTGATGTTCTCATCTTTCATGCCATTCTAATGAGACTGATCCATTAAATCTTACTATTACCTAACTCAATATTGCACAAACATAAGCTGACTCCTAACTTTGCTGTAGATATGTCAAATCTGTACTTAAAATTTATGTATGGGATTTCAACAGAATAACTGTACTTGGTTGGAGTCATTTAACAGGCTTTACAACCACTTGGCTCTTTGACTGATGCTGTTTGACCCATGACAGAGAATAGCTCAGAGACGACGAGTCTAGTCCTGACAGACAGGCCAGTAAATGACACTCTTAAGTAACTGCTTTAAAATTAGTAGAAGAGTCAAACATACTTGACACACACACACCTTCCTTACCTGATGATCTGTTTGTTACACTCGATTGCCTTCCATCTTCACATTTCCCACTCGTGATAATCCATTTGCGATTGTCTTCTTCCACTTGCTCACTACTGCACATTTCCCGCTCGTGGCCAGCCGGACATGACGTGAGCTTATTTCTGACTGGCTTGTCTCCCCCTCAAAGGAGCCAACGGCCTTTAAAAATACTTACTTTTCTTCTTTTTTAAATGCTACCCCCTCTTCTAAGTTGTTGTATGAAATCAGTACAGTGCGTATGCCTCCTGATGTCCCTGCTGCTGGGTCCTCAACAGTGTCCTAGGGATACAGATTTTCTTTCCACACTCTACCAACCCCAAAAGGGTTCCCAGATCTACCTCCAAACCAGTGGGCAGAGGCGAAAAAGAAAGTCCTTTCCCTGCTCTCTATGAGGGCAATAGAACACGTTCCTATAGAACAGATAGGCCAAGGTTTCTACTTCAGACTATTTCTGGTACCCAGAGAATCGGGCACATGGCGCCCCATCTTCGATCTATCCATTCTAAACACCTTCCTGGTGATATCAAAATGCTCACCCTCCAGCAGCTGCTACCCATGCTGTCCCAAGGATGCTTGGCTAGCCACCGTAGACCTAAAAGAGGCCTACCTCCACCTCCCTATCAGGGAATCATGCAGGAAATATCTACATTTCAGGGCAGGATCCCTGCACTTTCAATTCTCTGCGCTTCCCTTTGGCTTATCTACTACTTCCAGAGTTTTCACAAAATGTCTGGCTTCTGCCATTGCCTTTTACAGACAAAGGAACATCCAAATTTCCCCATATTTAGATGACTGCCTAATTCAGGCAGACAGGAAGAGCTGCTCAAGCACCTGGCCTTTGTAAAGTCCCTACTGACTTCCCTAGGGTTACACCATCAACAAAATGAAATCCAGGCTAGTACCCACCCAAAGGATTATATTCCTGGGAGCAAGCCTGGACACATTATCCCAGATGGCATTCCTTACAGCACAGAAGGAAACTTACTTAACAGCCTACTTCTGTCAACTAGCCACTAGACCCCAGTTATCTGCAAGGAAAATCCTGCAAGCTTTGGGGTTCATGGCATCTTGTATTCTACTCATTCCATATGCCAGAGTGCAAATGAGGAAACTTCAGTGGTACTTAAAAACCCTTTGGTGTCAACACTGTCAAGATCTGGAAACACTTACACCAGTGATACCTTGCCTAAGGAAAGATTTTCTTTGGTGTGCAGCAGCATGCTCCCACAAGAGACTACCTTTCTCACCACCCCCCTGCCGCCCAGACCCTCACCATATATGCATCAGACTATGACTGGGGTGCTCACCTGGACTGCAGGTGCATACAGGGCCAATGGAGCCCACAGCAAATCCATCTGCACATCAGCCAGAAAGAGATGTTGGCTGTCCAGCACACATTGACAGCTTTCAGGCCCCTACTATCCCCACAGACTTTTCTGATCAAAACAAACACCACTGTAATGTGGTATATCAACAAGCAGGGAAGGACTCACTCGTACCCTATATTTAGGCTGGCCATGACCCTTTGGCACAACCTGCACAATTGCCAGGTTCTCTAAACTCTTTGGCAGACTACTTAAGCAGAAATCTTCTGGACCCACACGAGTGGCAGCTAGACAAAAGAACCTTCATTCTAATAATGTAGAAATGGGGTACTCTGAAGGTCGACCTCTTTGCCTCCCGCACCAACCATCAGCTCAACAAGTTCTGCTCCAGGGAACATCACTGCATGGCTTGGAAAGTGGATGACCTATCCTTCCCCTGAGTCAGTCTATCAGTCTATGCATTTCCTCCACTACCCCTCATCACCAGGGTACTGCTCATAATAAGGGAGGAGACACAGAGGACCATACTTATTGCTCCAGACTGGCCCCGCCAGCACGTTACCCACTGCTGTGCAGCCTGTCCCCACTGCCACCATGGCATCTCACTCAGACCCCAACCCTTCTGACCTAGAGGGAAGGAGAATTCGTGCATCCCCAATTGCAGATCCTCAATTTGGCAGCCTGGCTTATTCCCTGACCCCACTGATCAATCTGCCAACCTCCGTAAACAGATTCTAGATGTTATACGTGAGGCCAGACGCCATAGCACTAGAAAGTCTTATGCTGAAAAATGGAAAAGGTTCTGCACCTGGATTCAGGCTAAGGGAGCCGATACGGCACAGCCCTCCCTACCCTTCATCCTGGATTACCTAGCTGACCTGCTAAACAGTGGTCTCCTTTTCCTGTATTAAAATTTGTGCCTCTGCTATCTCTGCTCATTTCCACACTGAGCAGCCGTTTTTCTCACTCCCTCTGATCAAACAATTCCTAAGAGGGGCTAGCAACTTGAGGCCACCCAGAAGAGCACCCACCCTAGCTTGGGACCTTAACTTTGTGTTGGAAAAGCTCACCCTGCCATCCTTTGAACCAGCATCTTCAGCAGATCTAAAATTTCTTTCCTGGAAGACTGCTTTTCTTCTGGCCATCACTTCAGCCAGGAGAGTCTCCGAGCTACAAGCACTCATGGCTATGGAGCCCTTCATCATTTTCCATGCTGACAGGGTTTCCCTCAGGGCTAACCCATCTTTCATGCCCAAAGTGGTCCATTGTAGCTCTCAACCAATCCATTAATTTGCCCATCTTTCTTCCTAACCCTCAAAACAAGGGGGAAAGGATCCTGCGTACTCTTGATGTGCACAGACAGCTCAGATTCTATCTTGACAGGACTAAACCATTCAGAAAGTCTGATCAATTACTGGTTAGTTTTGCTGCAGGGGCAGAAGGCAAAGCCATTTCCAAACAGTTTCCAAATCAATAGCACACTGCATCCATTTCTGTTACAAGCAACGCAGGAAACCTCCCCATAAGGGGGTCAGGACTCATTCCAGCAGAGCAGCCTCCATCTCTGCAGCTTTCCTCAGAGAAGTCCCCACCAGGGACATCCTAGAGGCTGCCACCTAGACATCTGTTCACACTTTCACCAAGCATTACCACCTGCCTATTTTCTCCAAATCCAGGGCAGGCTTTGCCACTGCAGTCTTGCAGGGCATCCTAGCCAACCCCTAGTCTCCTTGACTGCCTCCACCCTTCAGCTTTCGGAATCCACCCAAATGTGATGACTGCAACAGTGAAACACAAAAACATAGTACAGTTGTGTACACTTACCATATAAATGTAGATGTTAGAGTGTATTCACTGTTGCAGTCCTGGTTTCCTTCCCTCCACCCCCTCTCTTTCTTTCTCTCTACTTACAAGGAACATTTTGGTATTTACTTTCTACTGCTGGGGTTCTTCCACCATAATCTGTTTCCCACTTGGGGGGGGGGGGGGCTCCTGACAGGGCAAGAAAAACTGATGTAATGGTGTTGGTTGCCTTACTTTATACTACTGATGACTTGACGTCAGTCCTGAAGCGACAGCAACTGACGCAGAAATACTAAGCTTCTTGTATTCGGGCCGGCCGAGGATTACCCTGGCAGGGATAACCCAGATGTGATAACTGCAACAGTGACTACACTCGGACATCTACATTTACGGTAAGTGTACACACTGTACTTTGAGTGTTTGAGTTGATTGCTACAGTGTGGTTGCATATATGGGGAGAGGTGTTCACTGAGGGAATTGGAAAGGGTGTCACTGGAGTGTCATACTTAGTGGAATCGGACATTAGTATCCAGTTGAGAATTGAGAGAGTTTTTGGGATAGTTAAAACATGTGGGGAAGGAAGTGAGTGAAGTCAAGCCATATAGGATGAGGCTAGTTGACTGGTATTTTGTGGCGATAATCTGCCAGTCAAAATTAATGTTGCCTAGGATTATCTTTTTATTTGCAATTTATGAGCGATTTAGTTTAGGATGTCTTCCAGGGTTGTAACATTATTGCCTTGTGGGGGGGGGGGGTATAGAGTGTGTGTATATGTGTATATATATATATATATATATATATATATATATATATATATATATATATATATATATATATATATATATATATATATATATATATATATATATATATATATATATATATATATATATATATATATATATATATATATATATATATATAGCTGTTTAAGATGGTAGGTGAGGAGTTTGGAATTGTGGAATTTGGGAATAGGTTTATTATATGGTTATATTTCGGGATAGTCCTGGTGTAAAGCTACTCCACCTTCTGTTTTTGTTTTTTTGAGTTTTATCAAGCCTGATATAACCAGGGGCTGACATTTCAGAGCCAAGTATATGGGAGATTAGCCATGTTTGTTGGGCAAGAGTATCTGATTTGTGGGAGATCAGGCATGGAGTTGTGAAATTTTATTGTAGATGCTACAATACATTTAAGCAGTTTGGGTGAGTTTGAGGTAGGCGGGTTGGGTTTTAATGGTTTTGGTGATTTGCTTCATGTGTTGGAAGGAGATTGAGTGGGCTGAGTAGGAATGGGTCTATGGCTTGGGATGAGTTTTGGAGGCTGTTTGGGAGTCAGGATGGGAAGAGGGGAGAGGTTGAGGTGAATATCCAGAGTGGTGAGAGAGGATGATAAGTTTATTTTGGTTTAATTTTGAGTTGGTCTTATTTTGTTATGGTAGGTGTGAGGGTTTATTAATTTAAATTTTGAAATAAAGTTTAGGTGAGTTTTATCTATAGGAATTAATTAATGTTTAAGTGGGATGATTTGAATGGTTAGAGATGAGGCAGATATTGGGAGATGTGTGTAAGATTAAGTGATGTACGGTCATTTGTAAGGTTATAAAACCAGAAGAAAAAGGCTGCAGTAGTATTTCAGAAGCATGGAATGTAGGTTTTTAGAGAGATTGATTAGTGAGACAGGAGCTAAAGCACCAGGGGAACAAATATCGGTGGGGTAGGTGTAGACAGATGAATGAGGTGGATGGGAGTATGTTATAATCTGTGGGGTCAGTTAGTAAATGTAAGAAGTAAATTGCAATGCTTAAATGTAGACTGATGGTTTAGGAGTTTTGTGTATTGTGCTTGGGGTAGTTTCTATATTTATGTACGTCTGAGAGGGGCAGGGCATAGGTGGAGTTCTGCGTGGAGAATAGGTCCTGTAAATGTAAGGCCATGAAGGGTAGCTGAAGAATCTGGGGTGGGAAGGAAGTGTAGCAAGAAAGAGCTCCAACACCAAGACTGGAAGGTTATCGGTGCATTTCTACTTTACAGAGCTTTCCCAAGGTAAGAAACTACTTGCGTCTCGTCTGTTATTTCAGTGGAACAGTGTTATATAATAGGAACAGTAGTCTAACACATAGGATCTACAAGGGTTATGCTGTTGTAGTTACTGTAGAGCTGTTTAGGAGTAAGGTACTGCAAAACACTACAAATCTACAGGGGAGTAATCCTAAGATATACTACTTCATAGGAAACCAGCTTAGTGCAGGAAAGTTTGAGAGAAAAGGCGCAAACTAAATTCAGTTGAGAAAGCAGTAGAAAGAGTATAATCATGTAAAACCCACAAGAAATGTGGAGTAGAACGTAATAAAATTTAAACTAAAAAAAACTGAAACATGAACTACTAAACAGCCAGCACGTAGGAGATTAAAACATATAATGCACACAGGAGCCTAGAACGTATTTTTGAGCACTTCCGTTCTTTTATTAGCCAAACCAAGAACATCTTCAGAATGAAACAAAAATTAAAAAGCCACTTTTTTAAAAAAAAAAAAAGTGGGGTGGTAAGACCACATGACCACCAGGAACCAATTGGAAATGCTAACCAATAATTAACTCATTGTTCCTTAAAGAAACTTTGTATCGATATGTAACAGTTAAAACAACCATTAAGCTTTATGGCATCGTATGAAAGTATATTGAGCTACCATTCTTTAAAATATCAGTTTTTGTAGCAATAAAAAGCATTTAATGTTTATGAATTCATTTAACCCAGATTCCTTGTCTGCCTATAACCTTATTTGCCACTATGCTTCTTGGCACTCAAGCAATGCATTAAAGGTCCCTGAGAAATTGCTTAGACTTACAGCATCCAGTACAAAAAATATATATATATATTTTTTAAATTGACACAGAGTAATGAAGTTTTGCCAGAGAGCTGCTGGTGTCCCTGTTTCACTGTAACATGTTTGTATATTATTTTTAATTTCTTGACTGTCTTTCTGACATTAACTTGTACAAGACTCACAAGCTGCTAAATAAACATCTTTGTGAGTTGCAAGCATACCTATTTTTAGCCCTGATTGTTTTATTTAATACTTTTAAATGGGATGTTTGAAGTGCTGGTGATGAATCTGCAGTACTTGCACCTACCACATTTAAAAGTGCCTGGGCTGCTCCCTGCATTCACAAGTGTGGAAACATTTTTCCTCTAATATAATTTTAAGGTTATTTCTTTTGTAAGTAAAGACAGGGACCTCTTCAATAACTTTCACTAGTTCTTGATTCCCAAGAATAATTTTCCAGTATTCTTTCAAAATACTTCTAATAAGATTAATTTCAAAATAATGGTGAGTGGAAGTGCCTTATGAAAGCAGCAAGTGGAGGATTTTACAAAGTCAGTTCTGCTTGTAATAGCTTCCTTTGTTTCTTTTTTACATGCAAGTAAAATAGGCTTTGCTTTCTTTTTTGTTGTCCGCATATGTTATTTGGCAGAGGTTTTACACTGGATGCCCTTCCTGACCTAACCCTCCCCATTTATCCGGGCTTGGGACCAGCACAAAGAAGTACACTGGCTTGTGCATCCCCGGATTGTTTAATGAAATCTTGGAAAGTCAGAAGATGCCTGAGGAGTGGAGAAAGTGTTTTGGTACCTATTTTTAAGAATAAGGGTGATGTGCTGATGTGCAGAGTTGTAGTAGCTACAGAGGGGTAAAACTGATCAGTCACAGCTTGAAGTTATGGGAAAGAGTAGTGGAAGCTAGGTTAAGAAGGGAGGTGATGATGAGCGATCAGCAGTATGGTTTCATGCCAGGAAAGAGCACTACAGATGTGATGTTTGCTCTGAGAGTGTTAATGGAGAATTTTAGAGAAGGTCAGAAGGAGTTGCACTGTGTCTTTGTGGACTTGGAGAAAGCATATGATTGGGTGCCTAGAGAGGAGTTGTGGTATTGTATGAGGAAGTCGGGAGTGGCAGAGAAGTATGTAAGAGTGGTACAGGATATGTACAAGGGTAGTGTGACAGTGGTGAAGTCTGCAGTGGGAGTGACGTATCCATTTAAGGTGGAGGTGGGATTACATTAAGGATCAGCTCTGAGCCCTTTCTTATTTGCAATCGTGATGTACAGGCTGACAGACAAGATCAGACAGGAGGCCCCATGGACTGTGATGTTTGCAGATGACGTTGTGATCTGTAGTGAGTAGGGACCCGGTTGAGGAGACCCTGGATAGGTGGAGATGTGCTTTAGAGAGGAATGAAGGTCAGCACGACCAAGACAGAATGTGTGTGTGAGTAAGAGGGAGGATGGAGGAATGGTGAGGATGTAGGGAGTAGAGCTGGTGAAGGTGGATGAGTTTAAGTACTTTGGATCAACAGTTCAGAGTAATGGTGAGTGTGAAAGGTGAAGAAGAGAGTACAGGCAGGGTGGAATGGGTGGAGAAGAGTGTCAGGAGTGATTTGTAACAGACTGGTAAGAGTGAAAGGGAAGGTCTACAACTAGGTAGTGAGCTATGTTGTATGGGTTGGAGACAGTGGCATTGACAAAAAGGCAGGAGTCGGAGCTGGAAGTGGCAGAGTTAAAGATGTTAAGATTTGCACTGGGTATGACAAGGATGGACAGGATTAGGAATCTGTATATTAGAGGGTCGGCTCAGGTTGGACACTTTGGAGACAAGTCAGAGAGGAGAGATTGCGTTGGTTTGGACGTGCTGAGGAGGGATGATGAGTATACTGGGAAAAGGATGCTAAGGATGGAGCTGCCAGGTAAGAGGAAAAGAGGAAGGCCTAAGATGAGGTTTATGGATGTGGTGTGAGAGGACATGCAGGTGGTTGGTGTGACAGAGCAATATGCAGAGGACAGGAAGAAATGGTAACAGATGATCCACTGTGGCGACCCATAACGGGAACAGCCGAAAGAGAAGAAGGCTTTGCTTTTTTTTGTCTCAAATGGTAGACTTCACTAATAATCTCGGATAACAAACCAGTGTTGTAACCTCAGTTATGAAATTGTTTTAAATGCTCAATATCTAAAAAAAAATATACATCATTGTTACTAGGGAGTCTACTACACCTTATGAACTGACTCTTAATTACCCCTTTATTAATGTGCAAGGGGTGTTGACTTTTACAATGTAAATTTATTCAAAAGTGTCTTGTGAAAAATCCTACTTGTAAAATGCTTACTTGTTTAACCAACCAAAATGGTGATGTCTAAAAAAAAAAAAAAAAAAAAAATTGATTTCCTTTCCATAGTCTTTTAAAGTAAATTTTAGAAATATTGGTGCTATCATTCACATATTGAAATAACTGTTTTTTTTGTACCACACTGTACAGTATTCAGGTCATCAAATCTTTTATAAAACATGACTTTTATAAAAAGTGGTGGGGTTTAAGATAATATTGCTCCCACCACGCCATCAGTAAACTGGCAAAGACAGTGGCTATCCTTTCCCCCATCATCACTTCCATCTTCTGTTTGATTCATATTCCCTGGAAAACAAAGAATTTGATGGCCAAAACATTATCTAGAAGTGTAGTAATGGGACTGACTAAATCATTTGTAAAATTAGTAAACTTGGTTAAATGTCTGACAAAGTCAGTTCCATCTTCTTGATTGAATGCTGTTTTGCTGTACATCAGTATCAGAGGCTAAAAAGCACCCCTTGTTCTTGTCTTCCATATTACTAAGCAGTTCTAAAAGGTGCCACAAGTCCCTTAAATAGAACTCCGAGCTTTGCACCACAGAATTCAAGTGATGGTTCAAGTAAACAGAAATTGTCTCAATCTTATAGAAATCTGCAACCACTTCTGAACAAGTTCTTGGTTTGGATAATAAAAGAATGCACTCAAAAATATGTTCCAATCTCCTGTGTGCACTGCATGTTTTAGTCTCCTGTGTGCTGGCTCTTTAGTAGTTTGTATTTCAGTTTTTAGTATAATCAATTACCTGAAGGAGAGAAAGACCAGCCAGTCATATAGTATAGCAATAACCGATGTAGGTGTGGCATATTGGAGATTTACCTACGGTTGGTGTAATTTAATCATGAGGTTGAAGCCCGAGTGATTTAACAAATCCAACCGTGGGTAGATCTTTAGTATACCACACCCACGTCGTCTGTTGCTATTGTACGATGGCATTTAAAAAAAAAAAAAAAAAAAATGCTTTTCTTAAATGTCTAACAGCGCTTTGGTATTCCTCTGTTTCCCTTGGTATCCTGGGGCATTGCTGATGTGTGCATGCGTATGGGGCTTGCATTCCCACGCTTTCGCAGTACACCATTGCTTTGTAAAGGAAGCAATAGAGAAAGGAAGATCTCAGTTGCTTTTTTAAATTAAAAAAAACAGGAGGTTTTAATCTACAAGGAAAGAAGAAACTGGGGGGCTTTTAACATACAGGAGAACTGGGGCACACAAAAAAAATAAAAGGATAATCAGGTAGGTTTCTTTAATTTTGCTTCACTTACCTGGTTATCCTTTTTTTTTTATGTGCCATGTCTCTCGTTCGTTTGGGTCTCCAGTTTTGAGTTTAATTTTTTTTCTTTTTAAATGAAAGAAAAGTACACTTAACTGCATATATTCAAGAGAGTCCAGGTGACCAGACCTTTTCCCATTGGTATATGCTCGGATTTGCAGCAGGCACACTCCTTTGGCCGACCAATCAGTGTTACTTTTTGAATACTAATGGCCAGTCGTAGAATATTGTTCAAGGTTCTAAGCTTGGATTCTGTGGTAGTGCTTTCACTGTTTTGAGACAACGGACATTAACAAGTAGAACACCAATCCATTATAAGCCTTAAGTGAGTAATGCAGTGTCCCTTAGCAAGTTCACAGTGGTAGAATCTGCAGTCCCTGCTGAAACTGTACCTGTGTGAGCTAAGAACTCAGGAAGTGCAGGCAGTATTCAAGCTTCTTTTTTGATTTTGTAAGCAGAAAGATAATTGTCCACAGTTCAGTGTGTCACACTTCATAGTTATTTAACTTAATTCAGTCGAGAGGGTGCTTTTTTCCATCTGGAAGATAGGTTCCTTGTCGAGAAGACCAGGGAATGCTTGAACAAACGGCAGTCTCTTCCATGCAATAGCCAACTTTGTAGTAAACTATAACATCACTGCCTAACCCTCAGACAATTAAACTGGTTTACTTCAGCCTATCTCCTAGTTCTTTCTCAGCTAACTACAATACACAGACTTCTCTGCAAAAAAATTCCCCATATCTTAACTTAAAACAGCACTTCTACCCCAGTAGAATTTTATGCTTTGGAGAAAAATCACAAATCCCTAGAACTGTGTAATCTAATATAGCAGATGACTGTCTGTATCCATATAAACTGTGGACCACATCCCACTTCCACTGGGATGCATCTCTCCAGGAAGAAGTACTCTCTCCTCTTCAGCTTGCCATGCTGTCAAACCATTTCTCTTCATTCAGAATCCTATGGTCTACAACTAGTCTTCACCAATACCTAGTTTAACATCTCCCAGTCGTATACATAGTTTTGAGACACTGCTCATCCTCCACCTCTATACTTTTAATATAATCATATGTAGCCATATATAGGGTCATAGGTTACCACATTAGTGGCCCTAGAGCTCTTACAAGCCTAGCTATGTTTATCCTGAGTTGCCCCAGTTGTCGGTGGTTAAGTGACTGAAGTTTGCTAATACTAACTGTCTCTGTCCAGAAGGGACATGGGCATCTCCCAGCAGTGAATTTGCTGTCACCCATTCATTGATCTAAGTTGCGTTTGAAGAGGGTCAGGGAGGGGCTCGGTTTCATGTCAACTGAAAACTTGTTCCAGAGAAGTAGCAGTCTCTGGGAGATGTACCTCTGTTTCTCCTGTATGACATGTTCATGTCAGAGGCTAGGTTAAGTTCCTTGGAGCGAGTGACCCTCCTGCAATTTGATTTATGTATGGGTAGCATTTCCATCAGGGCCAAGTCAGAAACTGCCCTGTAAGCTAGGCACAGCTCACTTGTTAGCAACCTGTAGGAGATGGAATGCAGTGACATGGCTTTCAGTCTTTCCGTGCAAGACTTGTTTTGTGTACACTGTAATTTCTTGGTAAGAAACCTCTGTAGTCTTTCCAGTTGTTGCAGGTGTCTGGAGAGGTACGTGCAAAAGGGAGCGTTGTACTCAATTATTGCTCTGATGAGGGCTGAGTATAATGGAATTATAACATCCTTGGATCTAGATGTGAGGCCTTTACTTAGAGCATATGCCACATAGGATTGTCTTACTATTGTGGATATGTGGTCAAAGTTCAGCTTGCCATCATCCTGAGCACCCAGATTATGTACCACTGGGTCTACACTTGGGGGGGGGGGGTGCTGTCTGTAATGTAATTAGCAGGAATGTCAGCTTTCCCCAAAGAGAATAATAATGCATTTTTTGAATTTAGCTGTAATCCGTGGCTTTGACACCAGTCATTTGTCTGAGTTAACCCTGTCTGCAGTATATTAACATGGTGTGGGGACTCCTTGATTACTCCCAATTTGCAACAGCCAGTAAACAAGGTCAGCCTCAGGCCGTCCAATCTTGCCTGGACTTCAGAGAAGTAAATTCTGAACAATAATGGGCCCAGCACAGAACCTTGTGGTACGTCACTGTTGACTGGTCTTTTGCTAGAGGTGAAGTCACCCACTTTGACAGTGTGTGTCTTGTTGGTGAGCCAGTTTGGTACCCATTTGGTAATGTAGGGGTTAATTCCCAATTGCGAGATTTTCTCCAATACCTGAGTGGGGATTGTGTTACATGCCATGGCTAGGTCAAGCTAGGTGGTATGCACTCTTTCCCTCATTCAGCGCCTTGGTGACTCTGTCAGCCATGTTTAGCAGGCATGATCTAACTTTAATGAATCCAAACTGGCTTGGGTTCAGAATTTGGAGATTACATATGTCCTTGTTAATAAGGTCCATAATGACTCTTTCTATGGCCTTGCAGATGAGGCTAGTCAAGTTTATAGACATATAATTCCCAGGGTCAGTTTATCTTCCCCCTTTTTGCAGAGGGATTACTGTTGCTGTCTATTCCACCAGGAAATACCATTCTCAGGCTGTGGTTAGAGGGATCCAAGTGGGTCTGGTAAGTCATGTTTTAAGTTGTTTAAAAGGCTGCCTGGAATATTGTCTGGTCCCATTGATGCTGTATTTTTGGCTTTGGAGAGCGCTGAGATGACATGCTCTCTTGAGATAATAGGCTGAGGAATGGTGGTAGGTATACTTTGGGAGATGACTAGAGGGGATTAAGTTTTCTCTAAAGTCAGCCAACAGGTTGCTTATTACCTCTGGTTGTTATGTTAATTATCTGTGAACCTGCTTCAGACTCCACCTCTTAACTACAATATTAACATTTTTTGCTCTACCCAATTCATTCCCCCACCTCAATTTCTTTGAATTTGAGTACTAATCACATGACTTCATGTTTGACAATGTTCAACATCTACAAATGCACAAGTATCTTTATTTCATGTGAATGTAATCTAATTAGCAAATTAATGTATAATTGTTGATTTATATTAATGTCCGTTTATGTATATTATTGAATGTTTTTAAAAATGTTTGTAATATGTTGGAGCTTTTTTTCCCATGGTCTTCATTAAAAAGTTTGACTAAACCCAGTCAAAGAAACCCTATAAACAAATAAAAAATAAGTAAAACCATTTTTTGTTCACCGAAAGACAAATGTAGACCCAAGCCAAAACATAGGTGGTGGAAGACATTGTAGTGATGAAGGAACCAAGAATGATCAAGATATATGAGTGGTAAAATTGATGAAGTAGCTTTCCTGCAAAGGTGGACAGGTACTTCATTACTCATCTGTACTTGGTGGTTTGTAAAATGATTCAGAAAGTTTCTTCCAGTTCTGTGGTTAATAACCCATGATTAAGTACTTAAAAGTCTTACTCTCTGGTTCGTCCATTAAAAACTAGAAGAACCTGGGTAGTAATATAATCATGATGGCTTGAGATCTAAGTGAATTACTAATCAGTTTCTTGAATGCTAGGAAAAAATATTCCTTGTCTGACATGTTGCTTAACCACGTCTGATCTGCGGATACGGTTTTACAGTAAATGCATAGAAGCACAGAGAATTTCACTTAAGAATGTAACTTTTTTTGAGTTAAGTACATTATTATTTTTAGAGCTGTAAAAGTTAAACCATTTTTTCTCTTTCTCTCTGTTAATATAAAAGTTGCTACCTGCAGTATTTCCTGAGAAACTTATCAGTTTTGTCATTCTAGTTGTGGTGTTGCCTGGATGAGCAGCTGCAAATGCTACAGTGGGAAAATGAGTCTTGGCACATACGTTGTTGTCATTGCACTTTTAACACTGGTACAGAAAATGAGTGTGTGATGCATTTTACTCTATCAACATATTTTACAGTACATCTGCTGGAGCTTTCAGATAAGCAGGAGTCCTTCAAAAAACTTTAGTCTGATACGTGTGTAGATATGTTGTGTAACCTTGGCTGGTTCACTGAAATGGATCACTTCACATATTGTTTATTCAGTTTACCATTACAGCATTTTTTTGCTTTGTTTTTCACTGTATTTGTAGTTTGATATGCATTGTATGTTTAGATTTGGAGAAACAGCTGCTTGTCAGGATGATTAACAAATTTCACTTTTGTTTCTGATTTTAAGTTTAGCTTTCTTGTTTTTGTTGTAGGCAGTATGACCTGAGAGAAAACAGTAAACATTCTGAAGTGTTGATTGACCTTACAGAGTATTGTGGACAGCTTGTAGAAGCAAAGTGCATCTCTATTAACCCCCAAAATAACAACTATATGGCCGTGGGAGCTAGTGGGCCTTTTGTTCGTCTCTATGACATACGCATGATGCAGAATCACAGGTAATTCTGCAATGTCCATTTTTTCTTTTCCTTACAGCAGTGCATATTTATATCAGTTGGATGTATTGTATTGGTTTTATTGTGCATAAATGATGCCTTCTGTACTGGTAAGTAGGGCTGGTTTGTTCACCTGAAATAAGTAAATAAAAACTAACGTTTGGCACTCTACATTTACTATATTAAGTTGAACATTGATGAGCATCATGTTGGGACAGACAGAATATGATATGAGAGCTGCCTGTGTCCAGGTGGGTGGGGCAACAGGAGTAAAGGAGGAGAGGCCGTTGTAAACTTCTGTCTGGCAAATGGCTTGATGGGCAACATATGATTCAGCAAGAAAGACTATCTCAAGATCACATACAAGAGTGGCCGACATGGAACGTAGACATGCACTCTTCGTAAGGAAAGGGAAACTGGGTAGAATCTGTATTTGCAAAGTTATCCCCAGTGAAAGTGTCTGTCCAAAATGCAAACCACTTGTCACCTCAAAGTCAAAGAAAACTGTCATTCAAAACTACACCACAGTGTAGCTGAACAAAATTGCGATGCTTAATTCCCAGTGGAAAAACATACTGAGAATAATAATAAAATAACTTAAAATAAAAGTAGAATAAAATAACATAATGACCAGACGCACTTTACATACTAGTAGAATTGAGTAACAACATGTGCATGACCTTATAAGAACTAAACAGCGTATGGAATGGTGAACATGAATATTGCACAGTGTGATTAATATTGCACTTCATAGAGTCCTGTGGTAAGGTGTGAGCCAATGTTAAATATGCCCATCAGTAAGTTTTTGCACATGAAAAAGCTTAATACTTACAGTGCAACAAAGCCTAGATATGTAAGGATCTGTACAGTCAGATAAATAGCATAACTATGTGGTAGGAGAGGAAGTATGCATTGACAAGTCTCCTGGCTCGTTTTCCACAAGAGTTCAGTAGTCTTATGGAGAGAGAGGAAAGAAACGAGTGTCGAAGTCCTACAGTGCATACTTCTGTATCTACTACCGGAGGATAGGTGGGAAAACTTCCTGTTTGCAGGATGTGAAGGATCACTGGATATCTTCCTGTCTCTACTGATGCAGCGTGATTCATGTAGTCTTCCAGAGGTGCAAGAGAGGAACCCATGATTTTTTTTGCTGTCCTTACAACTTGCCTAAGAGCCTCGCAATCGGAGATGTTGCAGCCCCCATACCAGACAGTGATGTTATTGGTAAGAACGCTTTTGATAGTACCCCTGTAAAAAGTATAGAGGATGGTCTTCAATAGTTTTGCCTTTCTCAGTTTCCTTAAGAAGTGAAATCATTGCTGAGCTTTTTCTTTGACCATGTAAGATACATGGACCGACCAGGACAGGTCCTCAGTGTTATGTGCTCCCAGAAACTTTGTACTTTTGCACAGATATTTGACGCCTTGTACAGCTGCAAGCAGTAGACTAAGAAGGCTGTAGAGTCAGCAGAGACTAGGCGAGGACTTGGAAGTTGACTGGAGAGAAATCGCAAGAGTTAAAGAAAATACTCTGGTCCCTAGCACCTTATAAAGAAGAGAATACAGGTGGAGTTGAATAACGGCAGTGCCACAAAATAGCATGTGTGATGGTGTGATGACTGTACAACAGGTGAGCATCTGAGTATTAAAACAAGGTACATAAGGAAAGCAGGTTGGGGTTGGCATAATGGTTAAGGTGTTTTATACTGCAAACACAAGGTATAGGGTTTGATTTTTATCTGTGCTTATTGGCTAGGTGTGTAATACTCTGCAGACAGCTTGTCTAGTAATTGCCATTACTTAATTACCTTACCAGAGGACTCTATGAAGTAATATAAAATACAAAAGTGCAGGAAGTCATCAAAAGAAATGGGTGCACAAAACAGTGGAAGACAAGACAGGCCAGGCTAAGAAGGATTTCTGGTTGACTATCGAAGAGGCCAAGAGAGCAGTTGCATTAGCAATGAACAAAGCGTCCTTGAGACTACCAGCTTTTGGAAAGTGACCCAGGAGATGGCACGAGATATGTGGTTGCAAGGCAATGAAGGAAAGATAAAGAAGATATATATGGGATACCAGCAACAAACTCCTTGCAGGCCCATAGATCATCAAAGACAGATGGAAGGAATACTTACAACAGCTTCTACATGTGGTGGTGGTGGGGGGGGGGGTGTCAGAAACTACTGTTTAGCCACCGGCTGTAATAAAGTAAGAAAAGTCCTCCCTAGAAGAAATAAGAACAGCCCTAAGGAAAATGAAGTCTGGGAAAGCAGCAGAATCAGATTAGGTCACAGCAAATAAGATCAAGATGTTGGGCGAGTTAGAGGAGAAATGGATTGAGAAGGGTACTCATAGCAATATGGTGAAAGAGGTACATCTCAGATGACTAGAGAGTAAGCATTCTAGTGCTAGGGTACAAGAACAAAGGGGACAATCACAAATGAGAGTAGTATAGGGGTATCAAAGTCCTGTCACACTGCATGAAAGTTTATTTGATCACTGCTGCAAAGTAGCCAGAGCTCTGTGGGTTATATTTTGCACAAGATACAACAGCCAGACAGCTTCCAGAGGTAAAGGGCACCTTCCACATGCCCAGACTTTTGATGACTTGCGCAGAGTTCTAGAAAATTAAGTGACTGGATGCCAAGCCTTTCAGAGCTTTCCTGTAGTCAGAGTGGGCTTTTGAAGATAAATAGCTAAGATCTTGCATTGCTGGGCAGATAAATATAATGTTTAATATTAGTTTTCTTCCAAAGGAAGTTTTTGTGAAATTCTTAAAGCTAGGAATTTGATGTTTATTGGGCTGTCGTATAACTTTTCAGTGTTTCATATACAGGGTTACCCACTGGTTGGCACAATGGATAGTATTGTCACCTCACAGCAAAAAGTTCCCTGTTTTTTTTTTCTGGTCAGGGGTGCCTTCTGTGTGGAGCCTGCATGCCCTCACTGTGTTTACATGGGTTTCCTCCAGGTTTTGCAGTTTCCTCCCACATTCCAAAGACAGTAGGAGGATTAGCCACTCTAAACTGACCATAAGGTGGGTGTGGGTGTGTGGGTGGGTGTGGGTATGTGTGGGTGTGTGTGGGTGTGTGTGTGAATCTGTGCTGTGGAAGAACTGCCGCAGCACGGCTAGCCATCTGATGGTGTAAAACTTGACTCTAGATTCACTGTTGAAGTGACACCCCAACCCCATGGGCAAAAATGGGTTTTGGATGGATATAACTTTTCAGTCTGTTTGAACTCTGAAAAGTTTTTGCTTTGTAAGTTTGTTTGAAAGCGGGGTAAAAACTTATTGCTAACTTTTTTGTATGTGCTAGAGTAAGTGTACATTTTTCTTTTTCATTGTATTTTATGTTGAACACTTTATTTTTTAATACTTGCCTCTTAGTGTTTGACTGCTTTCAGTGTTAACAGGGCTTCAGGCTTTCATTATTCACTTTACCACAGAACAACTTAAACTCCCTCAGTTCTTCTCAAATCAGAGCCAGCAGCTGTTTCTTCAGTGAATCCAGCTACTGCTTGAGCTGAAAAACACTTTCCATTGCTGGGCAGATAAGTTCACTTCAGGGGAAAAAACTTTCCACATCATCTTTTGATTGAAACTGAGCTTTTTGTGAAAATATTTAATGTTATGTTGTCCTATCTCACCTTCATTCTTACTGGTTGTGTTTGGAACTGATCCTCTGTTCCAACTCTGCCAAATACTAAAGCTCGAGGTCTTCCTATGGCTCATGGCTGTATCCCTATCCCATCATGCTCTAGTGAAGCTCCCCAGATCTTGTTAGCTGCTGAACAGATCAGAGGCTTCCATCTTGGCTCTGGCTAAGTGAACCAAATTTTTTCTCATTGTTATTTTACTAATTTCTCATAATTGTTCTTGTTATACTTGAAAACTAGTTGGCGTTTGGTATTATTTAGGATGTTCATTTCTGTATTGTTGCATCTGGCAGTCAATTTGTTTTCATTAGGCCTTGTTTTTTTCCCTATCCTAGCTAATTTTTTCTGTATTTTTCTGTTGGAGTAAATAGAAAGGTGACAGCCCGTTTAAGTTAGAGGGCTGCCGCTGCCCATTTTAGAGGGCAACCTAACTGCTTTCTTTCCCTCTTGCGTGAAGTTTTAAAAAAGTCTGATATTTTATGTATTATACTGTAGGATTTTATAGATATAGTTATTGTTTTTGGTCCTGTGTCTGTCTTTGTCTGTCTGTGTGTCTGCGTGCCTGTCTGTCTCGAACATGTCCAAAGAGCATTAAGAAACTAAGCCTTTGGGTTTTAAAAAGTATAGTAAGTGCAGCCAGAAGATGTCAGTAACGGACTCCCATACTGTTGGTGTTTACTGCTTGGGATCAGTACATTTGCAGGAATTATGCTAGATATGTCACTCATCCAGCCCTAGAGTGCTAATAGAGTGAAAAAATAAGTTAATTGTTAGAGGCTTATTGAGGTTCCTCTTCCAGGAAGCTGTTGTAGGTCTGGACACTTCAGGATCAACAAAATCACGTTGAACCAAATCAGACAAGTCCACAAAAAGATCTTACCCTCTTCGGGGCGGTTGGAGCCTGTTAAAAAAAAAAAAAAACAAAATTGTATCTCCGGCTCAGACAATTTCGGAGCAGACTAAATCTACTTCATTGGTGCCAGCTGTTGTGCTGCCTCTGGAATTTGAACTCTGGAGTCGGTCCCCAGAATTCGAGCCGGTTAATCCTGTTCTGAGGTCACCTATTTTGCAGTCAATCATATCCCCTACCCTCTCCTTAAAGTCCTGCAGGAGTCTTTTTCGGACGATGTGGATAAGGGTGGTGCTTAGGCTTTTAAAGACACAGGCGCTGGCCAAACTTCCTTCGCCTCCAACCCACAGGGATTTGGAGCCAGCCAAGACTATCCTGCCAACATAGACTCCTCCTCCAAGCTGACCCGGGACCTCTGAGTCGGAATGCTTGGGAACAGACTGATGTTTATCATGTTACACTGCTGCATTCATTATACTTGGGTTATCTTGCTGTCAGGCAGTTCCCCAGTCGGCCTGCGTTCCAAAGTCTTGGTCCGGCGTCGGTTGCTGTCGCCTCCTCCCTGACGTCAGTGCGACAGGGGTATAAAAGATGCAGCCGACGCCATTTTCTTCAGTCTTTCGTGTTGCGCAGTGCCAGAAGCAAAAGCAGTTAGCAAGTTCCAGTCAGCCGTCTCCTGAGATTTTCATTCCAAATCTAGAATTGAAGTCTTCTACAAAGCTAAGTACCCCGTTGGGGAAACTTTTTCTTGCCTCAGACCGATGTCAGTAAAAGTTAACTGTATTTCTTGTGGGAAGCAAATACCTCATAAGGATTTCCATTCCTATTGTATCCCATGCCTAGGCCCAGACCACGACGTCACTGGTTGTCAGTTTTGTGCTAGGTTTAACAAGCGCACTATTTGATTTTGCCCGACATTATTTTGGTAGAAAATTCAATTATACCATGCCGTCAGAACTTCTGACTACCAGATTACACAAAAAGCGCAAAGACAAGGATAGGCATCCGAGGCCTAAAACTGACTATGAAGCCTCTACTAGCCCAGTCGCCGGTTCTCCGGTTTTCAGCGAGGTGCCTTCGCAGCCCCTGACAACCGCTTCTATAGAACCACAGGCCGCCTCTGACTCCCACGTGGAGATGGCTGGGCCTTCGGACGCACAAGTTATTCAGTCTACCGAGACTAACCTTTCAGAAGGATCCAGAGTAGCTGAGTTACCCACAGCTTCAGAGGGTGTCTTCAGACCTTCTCAGTTGAGCAGTAAACCCTCAGCTAAGTTTAAGCCTTCTTTAAAATCAAAGAAACAAATACAGCATTCTCCAGGACAGGCCTCCATGCCTAAGAAACAAATGCTCAGAATGGCTGAAGACCTAATCACTCTGATCAGGGGGTCCCATCCCCCTCCAGATGAAAGGCCTAGACAGGATGCAGACTATGACTCATCCGACCAGGTGTCCATCTCTTCTGATTAATCCTCAGACCCTAGGATACTCTTTACCCCCTTATGAGGATTCTGATGCTGAGGAATCAATTCCATCAGCCTCACCGCCTGAGGACTACTCCTTTGGGGAATCCCTACATACCATGAGGGAGCATTTCCACTGGGAAGGCCACGATTACTCAGAATCCTAGAAAAGGCTCAGAGACTTCCTTTTATTACCTCAACACAGACCCCTTGCTATTCCGCCAGTGTTAGAGATTGTGGATGATGTGTATACTGAATCCAGCTTAAATCCTAATTCCTTACCTCCAGCCCTTGTTAAACCTGACAGATACTACAGAGTCCCTAACTCGCATAAATTTCTGTATAAAAGTCCTGTAGCTGACCCTGAAACTATTTCTCAGGGACCCAAAGGAGTTAAGGCCTCATCAGCCAAGAATCCAGTTCCCTCTGACAGAGTTTCCAGAGCATTAGACAGATGGGGAAAGAAAGTATATACGTCTGCAACTTTAGCAATGAGAGCCTTACATTGCCAGTTTCACATGCTAAAATATCAGCAATTTTTACTGTCTCAGTTAAAAACAAAAAATGCTTCCAGAATCAGATCCTCCTAATTTTAAAGAAATGCAGGATTTATTGCATGCAGCTGAACAAGTGGGAAAGCATACTTTGCAATGTGGTTTTGATTCTCTAGAGGCCTCCTGCAGAGCAGCAGTTACAGGCTCTGTCATTAGAAGACATGCTTGGTTAAAAGAACATACGTTACCAGATCATGTTAAAGCAAAATTATTGGATGCACCTTTGCACCAGGATGTGTTATTTGGAGTTTAGGCAGAAGAGGTATTAAAGAAAATGTAGGATAAGGCAAAATCTATGCAAAAGGTGAAGAAATTCCCAAGGTTCAGCCTCCTAGATTTAGCAGAAACTGGCCAACTAAGAAACTGTCCTTTCCAATTACAGACAGACCTCAAAGGGGAAGATACAGACTACCATGGGGTAGAGGTCAAACACAAGGTCCTTATAGGCTTCGACAGTGGGTTGCATCAGGCCAGAAAGAAGGGGAAGACAGGCCCCAACCATATAAAAAGCAGCTCCAATGACTTCCCACTACAGCTGCCAAACAAATCCCTCTCGGCAGCCCCCTTGAGAGGAAAACTAGCACTCTTCTACCACAGTTGGCAAATGATTACCAAAGACAAATGGGTTCTCAACATTGTATTTCAAGGCTACATGTTCCACTTTCACACTCTGCCAAGGTTAAAAGAAATGCCAAATCTGCCACCAAATCAATGGGCAGAGGCTCAAAAACAAATTATAGCACTCATGGATATGAGAGCTATTCAAAATGTACCATCACAGGAACAAGGACAAGGATTTTACTCTACTCTTTCTGGTACCCAGAAAGGACAAAGCCTGGAGGCCCATTCTGGATCTTTCATCTCTAAACACATACCTGGATGTTCGAAATTCAAAATGTTGACATTACAGCAGCTTCTTCCCATGCTGGGCAAGAAAGCTTGGCTCGTGACTTTGGACCTCAAGGAGGCATACCTGCATGTCCCTATCGTTCAAAACTGCAGAAGATGCCTCAAACTCATAGCTGGTTCAATGTGCTACCAATTCTCTGCACTGCACTTTGTGAAGACCCTGGGCGCAGTAGATAAGCCAAAGTGCCTGGCACCAGTAATTGCATTTTGCAGACAGAAAGGAATTCAAATTTATCCGTACCTGGACGACTGCCTGATTCAAGCAGAGAGCAAGGACATTCTTCTAAACCATGCATATATATATATATATATATATATATATATATATATATATATATATACATACATGCATATATATATATATATATATATATATATATATATATATATATATATATATGCATGCATATATATATATATATATATATATATATATATATGCATGCATATATATATATATATATATATATATATGCATGCATATATATATATATATATATATGCATGCATATATATATATATATATATATATATATATGCATGCATATATATATATATATATATATATATATATATGCATGCATATATATATTTATTTATTTTTATTTTATTTTATTTTACATTTGTTAACCGGGCTAGTCTGGCTGGATACATGTCCATTTTCAGCAGAGGCCCGAGGAGAAAAGCTCCACTATCAGACTAATACACTACAATATATGAAGTAACTAATAGTCTAGCTATACAAATACAACTAAAACTAATATAGTATAATATGGCAAAATACAAATGAAGTCCTTTTTCATATACAAATCTGACTAGATGACAATCAAAATTCAATCAGGGTCTGAGGAGAGATGCTTCAGTATCAACAACAATTTATAGTTAAAACAATATCCATAGAAGCTAGTAATAACAACAAAAAGGTATTGGCTGAAAGCATAAAAGTAGTTAATATAGTGTTAAAACAGGCAGGTTAGTAATGTAAAAGATATTAAGAGGTTAGAGATAGGTAAGAGGCAGAATTGATGTAAAGAGAAAGGAAACGATAAGTTACAGTTGCTGTTAGGTATAGGTTTTCTGAACATAGTGAGGCAAGGAAGAGGCAGTAGGTATAGGAGAGGGGAAACAAAGATAGTGAGAAATGAAAAGGGTAGTATGAATTATAGGAGGTCAGTTAATAGATGTAGAGACAGAAAAAAAAAAAAATGAGTGGTCAGAGGAGTCAAACAGAGCTAAGAACAGAAGAGTGGAGGTATAATAAAAGGGACTGTGGAAGTCAGTTAAAGTTAGAACTAAAGAGCAAAAGTACAGAGGAGCAGATTGGGGAGAGTAATAAACTCTGCTGAGGTCAGTCAGGATTAGAGCAGGGCAGAGCCAGTGAGTTATTAGGTGAGTTTTCATTTGTCAAATTTTT